>NW_017259295.1:73336-74899 GCF_001594045.1 Atta colombica
ATTGAATTTGTAAGATTTAATAATCCTAATTCTTCAACGTTGAAAATGTTTCTATTTATGGCATTTTAAATAAAATTTATAAAATTCGATTATATGGGCTAGTTGAAAGATATAAGTTGTAAAAAATGTTTATATTTTATGTTTATGAAGAGTCTAATGAGAATGGATTCTTATCCGTAATTCATTGGGAAAGAAATGTTACATAAAGGAATTTAATGAAATAAAATGTTTTACCATTAAACTGCCTATAAATGTGAGTTTGAGAACTAAAAATTATATCAAACAAAATCTAATTAGAAACAATCCCATAAAATTTAGATAGATATGCATCGATTTAAACGTCTATATATAATACTAAATATGAGACAAAATAAAGAATATAATTACTATTAAATGCTCATCGTTAAAGAAATTACGATTGCCCGAAAGTGTTTAAACTAATACGCGCATATATGCACATTTATAGAGAAGTTTTCTTGTGAAATATTTAGTTTCCAAATTCCAAGAAATTAAACTTGGAATATATAAGGCATATGAAGAATAATATGTAGATACTGTAATATTTTATGAACAGCACCTATACATTATCATATTCTACAAGATGATTTTTGCCAAAATTTTCATAAAATATAATTATACGCCTTTTTAGTAATCTCAAGAGATTAGAAAGATTTAAAGGCCAAATTTTTTAAATAAATAACCTAGATTAAAAAATGTGATTATTCGAAGACTCTTCAACAAAGAGTGATACAATACAATACAAAAATTGTACTATTTTGACATATTCATAATCATTGTAATTTTGAAGAAATTTGTTTATATTCTCCAATTACACAATTATTTTAAATTAATAAAACATTAATCTCCACTTACAAATTATAATTTAAGAATAAATTTTTATACACACTGATTTTGTTTAAACTTTAGCGTGTGTAATAAATTTGCTAATTCATAAATTTTATAACTATTTGACGGTTTAAATTGTTCTGAAAGTTAATTAATATAATTTTTTAATACAATTCCAAATAGATAATTGCTAAATATTAGATAAAAATCTAAAAATAAATGAAAAATATGTTATAACACTTAACAATATTAAATTATCTAAAGATTTTGAGTAAAACAAAAATTAAGTTTTATCACTTACAGAGCAATTTAAACTTTCTCAATGAAACATCGATAATAGATCTTTTAAATGCTGAAATATCCTCCATTCTTTCTGCTAAATGAATTTGTCAATCCTGATAACAGTAATAAGACACATTTATTGTTCCAAATCACATATATGAACGGTGGTTTTGCAATCCTTTAAAATCCTTCAACTCAAACATACATACAATATCGTACTGTTTTTAGATCATCACAAATAGAAAATGGAAGTCTACAATCTCCTTCCACATGAAAAAGTTCGTAATTGAGGATTTCAAAATATATATATGTATATTAATATATATTATGTATATATCAGTAGAGTACACAATTTTCACATTCATTATCCGTGATGTTAGTGGCTCTAGATCCACTAATCGATATGGTGCTTTCGCCAATATGCATACATATATA
>NW_017259295.1:74999-99736 GCF_001594045.1 Atta colombica
TTGCTAGAAAAAGCTAACTAATCCGTCGTAGATTGTTTTAGAAGGAATCTCGGCGCCCACAAGCAAGTTTCCACTAACGTATGATTAACAGTAGGAGAGAGATTCTTATACAATTTTTTAAAACTTATATATTCATAATTTGCACTATATAAAAATCAGGGTTGTAACGCAGTTACTTTGTTGATCATTACTTTGTTATAATAACCATTTGATAATGATATTGTGAATTTTTTATGATGGTAATAGTAACATCAGAGTTAAAAAAATAAATCATTACTGACAAGTAATGAAAAGGTTGAAAAAGTCATTCGTTATTGAAAAAAATAATTCCTTTTTCCATTAATTTGTAACGCGTTACTTTTTTACTCGTATTTCTTGTAACAAGTAATATTACGCGATTAATTTATTAGTTTTTTTAGTAATGACAAATTACTTTTCAAAATAATTTGTCATTTTCTAATCTTAGCACAATCTTAGCATTTAATTAGCATTACTGTCATAAAAAATTGCATCATCATCAAATTGTTTACTATATAAAGTAATGGCAAAATAACTGAAACATTTGTCAACCCTGATAAAAATCATATGTATTAGCCCCCTATGCTCCTCTTGACTTTCGGTCTTGAATTTTCCTAAATTCAGAAAAATGTAATACGAAGGAAAAATGTAATTAATATATTTATGTAGAATATTCAAGACTACTTAATAGTAACAGAATAAAAAAATAGAACCTAACATATTTTTAATATGTTTGTGACTTATTTAGTTTCAACAAGTAGAATTGGCGTGTCTAAATATCTCGAATATCTTGCTATTCAGAGGGCTAAAAATATAACACAAAATTAACAATATGATATTTTTAATAACGTGATAATGTTTATCATAGTTTCCCTACACTGTTGTTTTCTTGCTGCCTGCAGCAGCATCACGCAATCGAAAGAAGAATTATCGTAGAGATTATCGTTATCTGTCATATTAACGCGATTTCACGTGAACACATCATCAAGTTGCCTTTATACGCAGTGTCCCTGAGTCGAGCTTACTGTGGGCAACACGATATTCACAACGCACTTAAAAGTTACCATTCAGCGTCCCCATTTGCCTTTTGGAACACATAATCTTTTCCAGATAGATTCATTATACCGTCCTTCAAATAAAATTTCCACTTATTCCGACTCCTTGTAATCTGAAAATAAAACGTTATCGTATTTGACTCCGAGTTGAAACATCGTAATGTAGAATATTACATAAACTTTATCGTAAACTTAAACATAAATCGCTATCTTGTACCTTATCGTACTGGCAGACGACTACATTATCGGTGTCGAAGAGATCAGCAGGATCATCGTCCGTAACATCATCTTCGGAATTAAGGGGTTCCTAATACAAATAATTCTTTTATGAGATAATCACTCAACTTATGTGAAATTTATTTATAAATATTAACCTCTTCACGAGCCGCAGCCTCATCGTTTTCTTCCTCCTCTTTCTCATCTATATCCTCATCATCATCATCATTGTCCTCTTCTTCCTCTTCATCGTCATCGTCAGTAGAATCACCAACTCCTCCGTCTAACTGATTTATATTATTTTGCTGCTGGAAAAATGAATAATGTATGGTATGTTATCTATATAATATATATATATGTATACGTGTAAGCACTTATCTATTATCTTATCTTTTCCATTATGTTCTCTCAGTCTGCATAGACTAAATATTTCATTCTACCTGATTTTGAGGTGGCCTTTGTGTAACGACACTATTTGTACTTTGTGTAACCACTTGAAGAGGCTGATTCACTTGTAATGGAGTTAATGCTGCTTGTCCTTGCAGTGTAGAATTTACATGCTGTTGCAACAGAGTCGAAGCTAAATTTGCTGGAAGACCCATGGCGGCGGAAATTACCGGACCTGTTAAAATTGTATGCAGCTGGTTTGCTGAAAAGAAAAACAAATAATCTTTTTATTTATATAAAAATAGTTGTGTACATGTATGTGTGTTTACAAAAGATTTTTTTACAAAATAAATTCCCTATTCTTTTTAACTGAACTTTGTACTTTATTTTTTCTCTTTTTTTCTCCAACGTAGAGTGAAAAGGAGGAGAGACGAGTTGTACAGGAAGCTAAAAAGAATAAGCCTCAAAATAAATTACAATAACAATATGGAGACACGGTAATGTCTCGGCACTAAGACATGGCGTGAGATACTGTTATGCTCCTTTATAAATATATCTATATATGCATATTATAATATAGATGTAAATTTTTATCATAAAAATTTTATGGAATTTGTACTAAATAAAAATTATATCTAACAAAATATTAAATATATAAAAAAAGTTCAATCAATTTGTATTACACAAATTGATTTTAATGAAACACAGTAAAAACCTCACCTTGAAGAGCAGATGCAGGAACTTGTATGCTTAAAATACGTTGTGGTCCATCCGGCACGCCAGCTTGTGGAGGTAAGGTGATCTGTATGGGTACTTGTCGTTCAAGCACAGTTGAAGCGGTCACCACTTGTTGCACTGGCGTTGTCGAATGTTGCTGCTGTTGCTGCAATGTTGTTCCCGTGGAAGGATGCGTGTGTTGTTGAGATTGTGATGATTGCTGCGACTGTGCTTGCTGCTGTTGTTGCTGTTGTGATTGTTGTTGAGGTTGCGTTTGCGGTACTGTATTTCCAGCAGATGGTTGTACAAAATGATTTCCTACATTAGCTGTTACAACATCAAATTTATAGCAATAATCTATAAAATGCATCACCATTACTGAATGTTCTACACTCAATAGCAGTGAACTTGTATATAAATTATATCGCAATTCACTGTAATAAGTCGTTTGTTAATTATACATTCAATCTATCAATTAAAGCTATTATTTTTTACAACTTTGAAGATTCGAAGTCCTGAAAGAATTCAAATTTTCAAAGTTAACTTTCAACACTGAAGTTTTCAAACTTCTTAATATTCAAGCACTTCAAACTTCTTAATATTCAGAATTAATTTCAAAAATTCAAGTTCTTTCAAATTCTTTCTTTGAATTTTTGAAGTTGTCAAAACAATATTTACTATCATTGCGTACCTTTATTGACAGACACAGCTTTGTGCGTATTGATTTGAGGAACTTGCGGCTCTGGTGGATCTGGATTTAATTCTACGGCCTTGCTGGCCATTAGTTTTCCTTCCCATATTTGCTTGAGCTCTAATAAAACCTGCTCATCCACACCTTCATCTATAAACGACTCTCGTACTCCCGATATTACATCTTCTATCACAGTGTTGTACAATTTCAGCTGTGTATAAAACGATTTATGTAATATTCTTTTGATGTTGCAAGAATATTAAAAATATATACACTGAAAAAAAATTTATTAAATTTTAACACATATTTTTAGCATAAATATTTACTTACAGTAATAATTTAATAAAAAAAGTAATCATTAAATCATATTAATTTTCTTGTATCAAATAAACACATTGTGTTTACATTTAATAAATTTTTTTCAGTTCATATGCTCATGGCATATAGCATATATTTCCATAAATTATAATTTATTTTTAGCAGTCATACTAATCAATAAATGTTACATAAGCATAAATATGCAAATGCATTGCTATTAAAACATTAAAATATAAATATGTATAAGCATAAATATTTGTGTATAAATTATATTATTTCTGTATATCTTTTATATTCAAATTAGTCTCTTCTATCTAAATCCTCTTTGACAATAATCAAACATAAACTTAGAAAGATATTAGAAGGAATATAATTGTATATTAGAAATTTGCACTTGCAGATTTATACTGGCTCCAATTTAACTTAATTTAACTTCCAGCATTTCTATCAAGCTAGAGATACTGTGAATTCTACATCAAAGAAAAGATTCTATTTGACTAAACTAGTAAAGTAAACAATTGAACATTTGCTCAGAGATATCATAGTGGTAGGTAAGGTACAGCTTGGTATTTAAATATTAAATGACTGTATGTTAGAGTCAGAGAGCCACGTCGAACAACGCAAACGTGCCATCATTAGAACCTTTCAGTCCAAGATACGACTTCCCCGATGCTCCTGCAGTCGAGCGTACCGCGCCGCGGCATTCTCTGATGGAAATCGAAAGATCCAGAATAATTCGGAGAAAAGCTCCTCGTTATCTCAGGGAATCGTCCGGAATGCGTAAATGCTTGTGAAACGCTAACGTTCAGCGTAACGCTCGCTGGTTTCTACTCACCACGCTGGTCTGGCTGAGAGCCATCGTGGCGCGACACGCACGATCGGCGTGGATGCACGCCCGACCGGGAAGGGAAGCAAAACACCGACAATCCGCGAGGATGTTATCCTGCCCGCGTCGTTACAGAACTTTCAGAAGCCACACCGGTGCATCGTTGAAAGACGAGAGGAGGAAGGTTTCGGAATCCTCGCGCCGATTGGTACTCGTGAAAGCAAAATGCAAAGCGCACGGCAACAACCCGCCTCACTCCGTTCCGCGCTCCGTCTACGAAGGCACGAATACCGTCGACAATGGTCGGCAACCTTCGGGCTGGCCGTAAACCGCGCATGCTCGCCAATACTCGCGCGACCTACGACCCTATGAGCGCCCGGTCTCTTTGGGGCCTTCGAGCCGTGGCATGAGAAGCATTTATACTGGCCGTAAAGGCGCGTTCACACCTTGACGGAAAAGCGAAAAAGCAGCAGCCAATCAGAGGCTCGATTGTATATTTTGAAATGAGGTGAAAATTACAAAAGTGAACAATGATTACTAGGTATTGACCAATTAAATTATGAATATTCTAGTGAATTTGTTCACTTTTGTAATTTTCACTTCATTTCATGATATACAATCGACTCCCTGAACTTTAGCTGATCTATAACTTCGGCTTTTTATATTACCAGCGCGAGTTCTGATTGGCCATTGCTTTTCTGCTTTCTACTTTTCCATCAAGGTGTGACCGTGCTCTAATGTCGTATCACACCACGCATTAGAGAGGGCTAATTTCACGCCAATTAATTTATACCCATTTCTGGCTCAATGAGATTGAAGATTGAAAGATTGAAGTTTGATCAATCAGAACAAAAGGAATCAAAATTTCTATATCATTGATGAAACTTCAATCTTTAATCTTTAATCTCAATCTTCAATGCATAGTCTGATTCCGGTCTAAATTGAACCGAGATTAAAGTTAATCTACGTTTGGTAGAAATGGACATTAATCGACCGTTGACTGACCAATCAGGTTTGCTGTTTAGTAGAATTGACCAATTATGGTTGACAGTTTATCCCGATTAGGATTAATCGACGTTGATGAAATCAGCCTTGAGGATTGCGAATTAGAAATTAGAATTTGACCAATCAGATAATTTTAATTTTAATCCGTTTTATTCTAATTGGCTGAATTCTAATCCTTAATTTGCAATCTATAAGAATTAATTAATCACAGTCGATCATTTTCCTCTCATTCGACTGCGATTGGTCTATTCTTAAGTTTGTTCCTTTTGCTGAAGTCTTATATCTTTCCTCTTTTTTCTTAATTTTTTGGAGAAAAAAGAAAAAGGAAGTATTTATACTGGTGCCATTTTTTATCAAATGAATGACATCATTTTTTATTTATTAATGAATTTTTAAATAATGTTTAAATTAATGAATAATTAAATTGATGTTTATATCATTTTTTTATTTTACGATTTTTCTGGATAAAAAGTTTGTTCTTTTCAGCTAAACTTCTTGTATGTTTATCTTTTCTACTTTTCTCTTCATTTTGAAAAAAAAAAGATGAACGATTCAATTCAGCTAAAAAAATGGACAGAATAGTACAGGCATTACTTAATACTTAATCGCGCTGATTAAATTAACAGGAATTTGATTAATTGAAGTCCAATCAGAATGACGTCACGCGACAAATCTCGCTATGTTCGAAACGGACCAATGAACGAAGAATCGGAGGACTGAGCTATTGCGAACGATGTTTTATATCTGAATTTTATGTACGTGTTGTTAGTATGCGTCATGGTACTCCAGTAGGTTTTATATGGAGTATATGTACGACCATACATATGCATCTCTGCAACTAATCGCTAATTTAATTTAAACAAAATATGAATTTAGCATAGTATACGCGCACGTAATACTTTAATCACACTTGAAGTGTTAATCTAACTGTCAAGATGAACGTCGTCACTGCTTTGAAGTTTTATATAACGAGGATGACAGAAGACAGCGGTCCTGGTATGAAAGTTCTGTTAATGGATAAACAAACGGTAGGCACGATAAATATTGTGAATTACGTTTGTTTTTTTTTTGTTGTAACTGAACTTCTCCCCTATCTTTTCTTTTCCTCTCTAATTACATGCCTATTTCATTTTAAGCACAAACAATATAATTAACAGCTGCAAAAAACTAAAACAATAATCGACAGGTTTGAAAGATCATTTCTCTGTCATTATTTTAGACAAGTATAATTAGCCTGCTGTACAGTCAGTCTGAGATATTAATGAAAGAAGTATACCTGTTTGAACGGATAGACACCGCTGCGCATAATGACACATTGAAACATTTGACATGCATAGTATTTGTAAGACCGACAAAGGAAAATATCGATTTGCTTTGTAAAGAGCTCAGATACCCTAAATATGGAGTATATTATATTTGTAAGTAACATGATGTCCCTACAAAAATTATGTTCTTAACAAGACATTGAAAAACTAAGCTGAGAATAAAAAGTAATAATAGCTAATAAACTTAATTAGATTTCAGTAACATTATTGCGAAAGCTGATATAAAGCTTCTGGCAGAAAGCGATGAGCGAGAGGTAGTCAGAGAGGTGCATGAATTCTATGCAGATTATCTAGCAATTAATCCACATTTATTTTCGCTTGGAATAAATGCTTGCTCCGAAGGTAATATTTTTTCATAAACTCGTTTCTATATAATGAAGAGAAACTATTTAACAAAGACTATTTTTCATATTGTCTATTTGTGTTACAATTAAAGGATTGACTTGGGATCCAGTGCATTTACACAGAACTGTCCAAGGAATTACTTCTGTTTTGTTATCACTAAAAAAATGCCCATATATTAGATACCAACACAGTTCAGATATGGCAAAGAGATTATCAGAGAAGATAAGAGAAGTGCTCAGTAAAGAATCGAATTCTTTTGAATTCAGACAGGAATCTAATCCTCTCCTTCTGATAATTGATAGGAGAGATGATCCTGTCACACCATTACTGAATCAGTGGACGTATCAAGCAATGGTACACGAATTATTAACGATTAATAATAATCGAGTCAACTTATCTCATGTAAAAGGCATTTCGAAAGAATTGAAAGAAGTTGTTTTAAGTGCAGAACATGATGACTTTTATGCAAACGTAAGAATATTTTTCATTTAATTTTATATGTGCATTTGTGTTAAAATATTAGCAGAATAGATATAAATTAATAAAAATTATACAATACTTTTGAATATTTTATGTATAATTTTGATTTTTAAAATAATTTTCGAAACTTTATTCTTTATGAAAGATTTTTTTATGTTATAAAAGAATATATTCTTGAGCAGAACTTGTATCTAAACTTTGGAGAAATAGGACAAACGATAAAAGAATTGATGGATGAATTTCAAAAGAAAGCAAAGAAGCATCAAAAGGTTGAAAGCATAGCCGATATGAAGCATTTCGTAGAGACGTATCCACTTTTCAAGAAACTTTCTGGTACCGTATCGAAACATGTTACGGTAGTCGGAGAGCTTTCATCTCTTGTGGAAAAGCACAATTTGTTAGAAGTATCAGAACTGGAACAAGAACTGAGTTGCCAAACCGATCATTCCTCGCAAGTAATATCTTAAAAAACCGATTAAAAAAAATTTTATATATATCTCTTTGAGATGTATATATATATATATATATATTTTTTTTTATCGTTCTGTTTACAGCTGCAGAAGATAAAAGCACTTATCGGCAATCAAAAGGTACGAGATGTGGATACTGTTCGACTTGTCATGCTTTATGCGCTGCATTATGAAAAACATGCGAGCAATGATATAAATGGTTTAGTAGAATTACTTAAAAAGAGGAATGTTTCAGATAAATATATTAAGGTATTTATATATAACTGATGTGTTTTTGAGAAAAATATGTATACATAATATACAAATCCAACATGTTTCCAGCTTGTATATAATATACTAGAATATAGTGGTGTTAACACAAGACAAAGTAATTTATTTGATAGAGAAGCAGTTGCTAAAATAACCAAAAAGTTATTCAAAGGATTAAGTGGAGTAGATAATATATACACGCAACATTGTCCTTTAATAAATGAAACGTTAGAAGACTTAATCAAAGGAAGATTAAGTACGCAGGCATTTCCATATCTCGGTAACATGATAATGTCACGAAGGTAAATACTTATAAATTAAATAGTAAACTACATACACATGCATATTAGATATAAATTATATACAACATATTATTGTTTCATTTTTATAGACCTCAAGACACAATAATATTCATGATTGGAGGTACAACTTATGAAGAAAGTTTGGCTGTTTATAATTTAAATAAACAAAATCCAGGTATAAAAATTATTCTAGGTGGTACCACCATACACAATTTTAAAAGTTTTGCGGAAGAAGTGCACCATGCCACGAGTGGTATCTTAATGCGATATAAAATCGGAAAAAATTAATAATGTTGATATAATCATATTCCAAAATATTTATTTACTTTGTTATATATTTTGCTATTTATACATTATAATATCTTCCTTTTTTTTTCCTGTGTCACGAATATAAGCCTATTCCACACCAAGATTTTCGAACGTAAATCACTGCGAAATATTGCATGAAACGGGATATTCTTGTGGATTTAATAATTTTACATTCCCTATCTTTGTCGTAAAAACATAATTTTCTTTTTGCTAACTGCTATTCGTCATCCTCGTCATTCAGTATATATTCCATTGGTACATCTGAGATTTCGTCATCCTTTGCTGGTACCTTTAATAAATATGTATTATTTTTTTTTAATACTGATTTTTAATATTAATGAGCAAAAAAAAAATATATATATATATATTGGCTGTTGAATTTTGTGATTTGAATATTCTACACTACCATTTTTATAATAGAATATTCCAAATTAAAAATCTAAAAATAAATTTATTTAAAATTAAATGAAAAATTTTATTAATTTCCATTTTTTTTAAGTTTTGTATTTTCTTAATTATTTATTATCTTAAAAAATTATTTTTATTAATTTCTAAACATTTTATTAAGGAATAATTCTTAAATTATTTCTTTCACTTTTTGATACATCACAAGTATTAATATGCATATAAAACATTTAAGGTTCTTATTAAATGTATTAATAAAAAGTCTACATTAAATTTTAGAATATTTTATAAATATAATTCTACATCTAATGTTAGACTATTTAAATTCTTCCCCTCCCATGTTATTTACAGGAATGTAATTTTTCCACTTTAGAGACTAAATAAAAATAAGCTATTTAGTTTTAATTGCAAATATACCAACTTATCGCAATCTTTTAAGGTGTATGCGATAAGAAGCAAAAATGTATTTATTCTAAATATAAAAATTGATATTAATTGGTTAATTTCCATGTAAAGATATATTATCAATGTGCAACTAATACTCACGTTTTCTTTTCTTCTTAGGAATTTTAATAAATTTTCTGCTTCTTAACAAATATACTAGCACCTACAAATAAAGCTACTTGTAGCTTCAACCTCAACATTTGTACTGTTTCTTTTTTAGAAAGTTGTATTTATTTACATAAATAATCTTTTTATGATAAAGGATTTTGTGCTTTCTCTATATTACAGATTTTAAATTGATTATAAATATTACATTTAGCTGTACAAAATATATCCAATTTAAGTAAAAATATAGAAATTTTTGTTATATAAAAAGAAATTTTCTCATGCAAAAATTTGTTACAGTATTTATGAAAATGAAATACATATATATATATTGATTTATTGTGATAAAGATAATTCATATTAAATGTTCTCAAAATAAAGATAAAAAGATAGGAAAACCAATTAATATCCAATATAAATTCTATTGCGAGAGTCTATGATATACATTCTACCATATTTGTTTTCTCTGCATAAACAAAACTTACCTCTACAATACCAGTGGATAACGCATATCCTGTCATTGCTATTGTAGCAGCAAGTGCAGCAAAGATCTGATTTCTTCTTTTATTAGGAAATTCAGTTTCAGAATCTCTTCTTAATCTCTCGACATTTTTTTCAGCTCTTTGCTTCTCATAAGTCTGATATTCTTCTTCAAAATATCTCTGTGATATACGCGACACATATTTCACTAGATTTGTACAGGCTTTTAGATGATTTTGTAAGGCTGGATTTGGTAATGGAGCCTTGAGCAATGGTGCCAGATATGAATATATAACGGCATCTATTGTGCTAGGCTGCTGTCCACAAAAGAAATCTTTATCTCTAAGCCTTATAGATAATAATGTTAAACATTTTTGTGCTTCCGAATACACCTGTTGTTACATAGATGCTTAAAGTTAATCAAAATAAGTTTTTTTTTGCATTTAAACATTACATTCTCTCTCGTTATGTAAATATCTTCCTATGCATTTAATATATTTTAAATTATTCTGCATGTTACTCATACCTCATTTTCTATAACATTTATATTATCTTCCAAAGGATATAAAGTTTGCATTAAGGCATGTGCTTGCCGCTCAAATTTTCCTGGGTAATAAAAATTGAACGGAAAAGGTAGCGCTTTGCAGTACCACGGTCTAATTAATTCATCTAGATTTTTCTTATCTATCCACCTAAAAATAATTGAAACAATCTTATGTTATATATGCTATACAAAAGCTGTGATCTTGCTCTAATTACACTAAAATGTATTTGCTAAAGTACAAAACTTGTGAAGCTATTAACATAATTTGTGTAAAACTAGAGGATTGAACAAACATGTAATACAATGATCAGAATAATATGCATCTCATGCTTAAAGATGTTTTAATATTCCTATTTGAGACAAATAATTCATTTATCTTATTATTATTATATCATTTAGACACAAATTACTAACCATTTGTAATTACGAATTTTGTTTTGCATATTAAAAAAATCAGCTTTTCTTAAATAGTATCTGTAAGCCTTTTTTTTCTTAATTTCTCCTCTTTTCTTAACACTTAAAGCGTTAGAAAAATTCTAGAATTTAATGAACTAACATTTTAAATATAAACAATAATAAGTTTTAAATTTTGAAGATGACATTAATTTCTCAGAAAAATTTTCAGCAACAAGGATGAATAAATTAGTTATTTTTTAATAGATTTAATTAGATTTTCAATAGAATTAATAACAAATTTTTCTGTTATAAATAAATTAATTTTAATAACATTGAAATTTCATAAGCAATGAGTTACATTTTATTCTAATATACGTTTCTATACCTCATACCATATAAATTGGAAGGCTGGATACAACTTTTCCTTAAGCAGAGCATCATAAGCCATGACGTCTGCACATTGCTTATCATTTAAAGTATAGTCAGAATTATAATGTTTTGCTCTAAAAAAGGGCAATATATCTTTAACTGTATCCAAAGTACGTAGACCAGCCTTAAGCAAAGGTAATCGACCGTTTGGTGTTCTATACGGATTGCTTGCTAGATTTATTTTTAAAGGTACCCCACTGAATTTAGCATATGCCTACAAATAACATGTTACTGTATTAGAAAATGAATCATAACTTGTTATATCATCAGGATGTTACATTATTAGATAAATTAAAACATGAATAGATTAATAGACATTGAGTCTTCAATAATAAAATAATTATAATTTTTGATAAAGAATATTATGATTTAGATGGTTATTGAAACACAATTAACTCAGCTTTTAACAAGTCAACTTAGATAATGAAGCAGTTAAGTATGTTTTATATCTTTTTGGTTTTCATTTTACTAGTGTCATCCAGCTAATACTTTACTATTATAATATTCTGATATCTCTAGACATATCTTATTATTATTCAATACATTTCTAAGGTAGCAAGTATCCTTTCAATGACTTCTTTGATCAACCATAGTATTACAAATCTTTGCAAGTAAATTTTGAATAAAAATTCTGTTAAAATTCAATAAAAATTCTTCAGGGAATATCGCTCTATCATCTGCTTTCTTTTTAAAGATAAAATTCACAAGATTCTTTTATTTTCAATTAGGATAATCGCTCCGAAACCGCAGGTGCTCCAATATTTTTCAAAGATTCTTAAGTTGGCCGAAGAATCCACGTTACATGGAAAGATACTCAATTTCTCGCACGTGTTGTATTTGACGAATTCTATGAATACGAGAAGAAGAGGATCGCCGAAATTAATCAGCGTGCTATAACCTATACTCATCGACGCACCAGAATTTGCAAACATTCCACATCGACCGACGGCAGGCCCCAGTCGCCCTTCCACACGTCCAGTTGTAGCACCTCGGCGTTGGTCATTTTCGAAAATTCACATCGCCAGTAAGACTACACGCGCTCGCACGAGCAAATTCCTCGGCAAATCCCTCGTCCGCCGAGAATCCCCTCCTCGGTAAACAATACAGCGTCGCGTGGCATGTTGCAGGTTAGAACAAGTTAGAACAGCTTCCCGAAGTAACTGAATTTTTTGCACTTTTCATCTGCATTCCTTTCTAACAAATAGATTTGTTATCCGGATTGTTTGAAATCTCCAGAAACTTTTGCACTTAAAACGAGATAAATATATATTCGGAAAATTGAAAAGAGAGAAAGCGAAAATGCTGAGTGCAAAAAGTGCAAACGTTAGAGAAGAATCTCTTCGACAACGTGAATGGACTTCGTGTACTTTAAAGTGCAATATGGCTCAGCGGGAAGTACTAGAATCGTGATGTGAATGAACCTTAAGAATCACCAAGAGAAGAGATGGATTAAATGAGAATGAATTAAAATGGATTGAAATTTTTTTCTATCTGAATGCGTATTTTAAATAGTAAATACTTTTTTTTGGATTCAATTGGGTTCAATTAGATTCAAATGGATACAATTGAATTGAAAAACTGAATTTCCTATTCAAAATTTTGAATTGAACAGTATTCACAATGCATTGAAAAAGCTAATATTATTTTTATTTAGATTGGAAGACATAGAGATATGCTCCATACTAATTCCTATAAATCAATAAAATTTGAAAATCTAAATCCATTTCATTTCTATTCTTGTTTGCTGGGCAAACAAGAATAGAAATGCTGAACGTAGCATTTCAAACGGACCTTAAATAGTATTGTTTCACTGGAAGATTTTCCTTTATTTGGAAGATTTTAAAATCTTCCGATTTTAAAATCGAAAGAAGAGATTTTTGAAAATGAATGAAAATATTATAGAAGGTTTTTTTACTAATACAAATTATACAAAATACATATACTCTTCGATGAAAGGAAATTATCGATCTGCGTTTCGAAATTGTATTCGAGTACTCAGCAAACGAGAATGAATAGAAATGAATTGAAATGAATTCAGATTTTCAGAAATATTGATTCACGAATGTTAAAATGAATGCTTTTCAATTCTGAATGCATTTTTATTTATTTATAAGAATTGCATGGAGCATATCTCTATGCCTTTCAATCTAAAAATAATATTAGCTTTTTCTGTGCACACAAATACAATTGTGAATACTATTTTAATTTAAATATTGTTTTAATTTAAAATTTTGAATAGGAAAGTTTTTCAATCTAATTGCATCCAATTGAATATAATTGAATCCAATTGAATCCAATTAAATCCAAAAAAATATTCGCTATTTAAAGTACGCATTTGGATAGAAAAAAATTTCAATCCATTTTAATCCATTCTCGTTCGCTGGATAACTATAATCTAATACGATGTCTAATAGAAACTCGTAATGATCGTAGGAAATTAACATCTCGATTAGTAGAAAATTGACTAATTATAATCGATTATTCTTCTCATTTTTATTCTCGATTATAATTGTTTAATCTTCTATGATCTAAAATCTTACAACTATTACTTCTATCATAAATATCGAATTAAATCTGAATAAGTATATAATCGAATAGATAATAAATAATGTATAATAATTAAAATCGTAAATGAAATTTGGTCTCTTACATTTTTTTTTGTACGATTATAAATGATTCAACGATGTAATAAATTTGAATGTTCGCATGAGCGACGTTTTTTATGAATTTCTACAACTTACAAGCGTAAATATAACTTTACAAAACAAATCTCAAATTTTTTTCGCGAAGCACGCGTCTCATATTTTTATCTAGAATAGCAAGTTTTAAAAAAAATTAAAAATAATATTTCAAAAGTGCCCGGTTTGACGTGGCGAATATCTCAGGTACAGTTCGCTCCATAGGGGATTTTGATTATGTACTTTAAACGAGGTTTGTGGAAAATTAGAAAGTTATTAGAAATTAGTGAGCGAATTCTAGATGTTGATCGATGAAATTATAAATGTACTAATAAATGTACTAATAAATTTGCTTGTTATTGTAATTTCATCTTTCGAAATACACAATTGACTCCCAGATATGCCTTGGACAGGTGCGACCTGTATTTCCTTTATGGTTACTGGTAGAAGGTTTCACCACGCCATTGAAGGATTTTCGTGCATGCGCGGAAGATTTTTCAGTGACCTGATGAAACAATACCGACCTTAAGAATTTAGCCACTAGCGTCTCCAACGACTCCGATTGCCTCGTGCCCCGTCTGATCCTTTATTTGCCTTCACCTCACCAATTGATTTTATACTCATTCTCATCGTCCCATATAATTAAAGCAAGACGATGTAATGATTAACATACGATGAGTAAGGTTTTTTTCCATTTGATTGTGTTTAATTGATTCAACGTGCAAAGAAGAAAACTGAAGTGCGAAATAAAAGTGACAGTGCGCATGTTGCTGTAGAATTTTTAGAAATTACAGAGGTAAACGGTGATAAGTTGTCACTGATAACAGACTGATTTCTGTTGTCGTCAGGTTGCTATGACAAAATGTCCAACACGCTCACTCCATTTGTATATTGGGCTCAGACGGAGAGTCAAGTTACGCTGAAGGTAGACTTGACTGATGTAAAGGTACGTTATGTACACATGAAAGGACATACAAGACCTTTATACTTGTAAGTGTAAAGTTTTGATTGCGTTATCAATAAAAATTGTCATAATTATACATCTTATTTTGCAGGATCTTAATGTCAATCTAAAAGAAACTACATTGCAAGTTACAGTCTATGGACATGGAGCCAGAGGAGTGAACAGTTACAGCTTTGATTTAAATCTTTATTCACCTATTGATCCAAATGTAAATTAACGACAATTTAATTTATCTTTATGTCTATTTTATATAATTATATTAAAGAAAATTTGTGAAATGTTTATTCCAGGAAAGTAATTACAAGGTAATCGATCGTGAGGTGAACTTTGTTTTGAGAAAGAAATGTAATGGCTGGTGGCCAAGACTAATAAGTCAACCACAGAAGCCCTCATGGCTTAAGATTGATTTTGATAAATGGAAAAGTGAAGATATGGATGACAATGAAGATGAGAAGCGTGATATTCTCAATGATTATCCTGACATGTATGATAAATTGCACAAAGAAGAACTAGGATATAGAAAAGGTATACAAATTAATGTCACTGGCTTAGTTTACATTGTACACTTGATAGGAGTACTAATTAGTAATTTTCTATTGAATTATTTTAATTTCAGCGATTCGTGTAATCATATACACGAGATGTGTATTTAATTAATCATTTTGATGTATATTGTACCAATTTTGATGTATATTGTACAATTTTATTTAGTACAATTTAGTACAATTCTTTGAATAACATCTGAAACTAAAATAATGTAATAGAAAGTTACTAGTTAGTATGCGTATCAAGTGTACGATGTAAACTAGGTTATTAGTAATATTACAATTAATATGTTATATCTTGTTCTTTCAGAGGACTTTGCGAAGGTGTATCTAGTCATATATAATCTCTGTCAATTTGTCGGTTTTATTTATGTGTTTGCTGTAATGGCTATAAGATATTCTCGCGATGGACCAGGTATTTATATATCTTATTACAAAGTATTTCTTTTGTATGAGAAATAAGTTAGAAATTTTATTGAAATTTTATTCTCCTAACTTTTCATGTTGAAATTTATAGCAGTGAACTCGTTTCTTAGAAATATTTTATTAACACAACAGATCTTTGCAGATTCCATGAAAGAAACATATGATGCAGTTGGCAATCCATTCAAATTTATACAATTGTTACAATTTTTGGAGGTAATGCATCCTCTATTCGGATATACGAAGAACAGCGTACTAGTGTCTTTGTTACAAACGGGAGGTAGAGCATTCATACTGTTCTTCATGATCGACGCTGAGTCTCGTATGCAAACCAAACCGGTCATTTTCTATCTGTTTCTGATATGGAGCACAGTAGAAATAATCAGATATCCGTATTACATCACGCAACTGTTGAACATTCAGATAACTTTCTTAACGTGGCTGAGATACACAATATGGATACCGTTGTATCCGCTCGGCTTCGTATGCGAGGGTATTATAATGCTACGAAATATTCCATACTTCGAGGAAACACAGAAGTTCACAATTTCTTTGCCAAACAGTTATAATTTTGCTCTTCACTTCCCGTCTCTAATAAGACTTTATTTACTCTTCTTATTCATGCCTGGAATATATACGGTAATGTCTCGAATGAATCAGCTGCGCTTCAGAAAACTTAACAATAAGTCTAATATTAAGAAGAAGTACAACTGATTTCGCGGGATAGATAATCTTCAGGCTTGTATTCCTCTTTTTATCTATAGTCTCATCTATAGTCTATTGCGCAGAAGATATAGGTAATAAAAAAAGCGTGAGACGCATAGAAGGCATAATAAGCTCTGTTTAGCATATACAGTTTTTATAATAACGTAATTTTGTATAGATATTTATATCGCTTCCAAGGATAAATATTTATCAAGAATATAATTTAAATGTTATTTTATTTTAATTTAAAGATTGCAATTTTATTTTCGTGGGTTTGTTATTTAGTATATAATTAAATGCTACGTAATGAATAGAATATAGTATACAGTGTATATATTTTTATTTGCATATATGCTGTTATAATAAGAACAAAGAAAATTTGCGATATAGATATCATCTCATTCAACGATTATACAATATAAACATTCTATTTGTATCTGATTGTATTTCGTATAACAAATAGCGTTACTAAAATTTGATTTTTTTTAAATATCTATATAAATAGATATCTTAAATATAAACCTGTATATGACAGAATAAAATAAATCATGTAAATAGGTGTGATTAAATTTTGTTTTTTTGGGTCTCTATGTTTGTAATAACAAAAATATACAACTGATATACAAATCGTAAACATACATCTAATGACAAATTAATAAATATTAATTATGCAAAATATTATTAATTGCTATATGTATATTGCAATAAAATTTGAAAAGTGCTCAAAAAGAAAAATATGATTTACGATTCTTATCGCATTAATACAGTATAGACGATAAAAAAAGTTTGCTTATTAGTATTTAAAAATTATAAATATTATTCTACCTATTTCATTTTAAGTTTCAAAAGTATACACTAATTTAGCTTTATAAAAAAGACCTTATAATAATATTAGTATAATTTTAAAATAATAATAAACAAATTTTATATTGTCTGTATTAATAGAGTAAGCGTTAATTATATCAGTAAATACTAATAAATCATAAAACAATCAATAATATGTTGTTAATTTATGATCTTATTCCAGCCTCCTAAAAAGAAGTAATATCTAGTAACTTTAATTTTTAAAAATATTTTCATTGAATACAAATGACTACCGTCGTGATATTTATTTTGATACTTTTATATTATTATTTATATTATATTATTATACTGTTATAAGACGATGGGAGTGGTGTTTGGCTAAAGTGAGAATAAAACAGTTTATTTACTGAAATAGACCTAATTATTTTATTTAAATAAAAAAATTGAAAGGAAATGCAAAAAATGTTGAATTACAAAGTTGACGAAGTCTGTTATTTTTAGTTTGCACAGTTCATCTTTTTTTCTTTCAGTATGAAAAAGAAGGAAGGAATTATGTGAGAAGTTCAGCTAAAAAGAGATTTATTAGATAATTTGAATTTTGTTTCAAAGAAAGATCGATATTGTTGATCGATCGATATTCCTTTTTTATCGATATATATCGTTATTAATTGCGACTATTTTCAATCTCTTGACAGAGAAATTTTTGGTTAGGAAACAAGCATGGTAAACACGTTGTCTGCAACCGAATGCATGTGATTTATCATTTGTGATTGATTTAATGAAATTTAATTTTAACGTGCGTAATTTTATTCCAAACATATGCGACGCAACGTTTAATTTATCCGCATTTCAAATCATTCCGTTATGATCCGATTTAATGCGGCGAGATGAGTTTTATAGCCAGTGGCTATTTTGGAACTCGTTATGTTGTGACGTGATGTAAGTTAATTTTCGGGACTTAAATTATCGCAAACATTATAAAAATGTATCCAGTTGATCTAACAAAGACGATTCCACCGGCGATTGCCGATAAGAAGGTATTCCTGAGCGACGCCGATCTTGACAAGATCGCCCTGTTCCTCGTTGGTAATCAGCAACGCTTCAGAGAAAACATTATAATCCCCAGAATGCTGGGACCTGTACAGATAAAGACCATCGAGGAGAAGAGAATAGATAGCGTGATGGAAAGCTGTGCTTTTAAGAGCATTATGAGTTGTGTTTTAGGTATGCTTTTTCATCACTCCTTTCTTATGAACAAATATCAAAATATCATTACAAATTATAAATATATAATTCTTTGCATATTTATATGTCAAATAAGGGTCTACCTAGACAAGCTTGTATAACTGCATTTAATAAACCAAACTACAACCATTTAATAAACATCAAGTAACAGTAACATAATGAATGCTTTCCAGCAAGAGACAGATGACACAGTCAGTCATTCTATCTTTATTGTTTGCTAATGTTAAACAAAGATGAAATGATCACTATATTATACTGTGTCTCTTACTGGAAAGCACCAATAATATCAGTGTTATAATTTCCTTAACAATGTAATTATTATGTTCGTGTGTTACATTACATTTATATTGTTGAAAATTATAATATTGATGAGTTACTGTTAGTATTTACTGGACATAAAGAAAATGATTTAATTTAATTTTATGTACAACCTTATCATAGAAATGTAATTGGATAATTTTCTTTATGCATATAATTATGCAATTACAATACATGTTTGAATAGATTCTTTAAACCTGGTTCCAAAGTAAGATTTTAAATTCTGATTTAACTTACTGTTTATCTTTTTCTCATTTTTATAATTAGAAAAAAATCTTTATTATTTACAGGAATTTATAGGATATTCTAAAAATAATATCCAATTATATATTTAATTGTATTTTTGGAATCTTTTTTAGATTTTTCATAATAATAAAGATTTTTTTAATTCAATTATCTGTGAGAAATAATTTAGACTGCAAAGAATGAGATTACAATGATCAAAGTTATATCATGTTAATTGAAATATTCATCTTTTAGGATATGGTTTGGGAGCAGCTATTGGATTATTTTCTTCCAGTGTGAATCCCAATGTAGCGAGCGTTGAGAGGCAACAGAGCGCACGAGAAATATTAAAGGAAATGAAAATCACAACCCTTAGCTATGCGAAGAACTTCGCGGTTGTCGGATGCATATTCTCTGCTATCGAGTGTACAATAGAATCGGTAATGCTCCAGATATGCGCGTTAAAAATCTTATTTTTAGATATAATAATCTGCTCGCACAATATTTTCTATAGCACATTGTTAAACGTTGTCTTGATTTCAGTACAGAGGTAAAACTGACTGGAAAAATGGCACATATGCAGGTGGTTTGACGGGCGGATTAATTGGCTTAAGAGGTATTTATAATTTCTTCATGCATTATAACTATTAATGTTTTTGAATTTGATTGATTATTATTAATCTTATTCCTTGCAGCCGGTATAAAAGCGGGCATAGTCGGTGCCGCAGGCTTTGCAGCATTCTCAACGGCGATAGACTATTACATGCATAGATCTTAGACTGCATAGCACAGATTGTTAAAAGATATATATTTGTATAAAAGAGATATAAAAATTTATCTAATTACGTATCTATACAATTCCTGTATAAAAACATGGAAATGTTTTAGTGTAAATATGTTCGTAAAACTAGTATCGTGTGACTGAATTAAAAGCGTAAAATATATTGCCTTTTTTAATTAATTTACGATCTAATATTTATCCAATTTCATGTTGTCGAATACGAAATTCTCTTTCTTATATGTAATTATATGTAATCACATTTTTATGTTTCGTTGTATTGCATGAAACAATTCGCACAAAGAGATGTTCGTATGTGATACACGTAGAAAATTCCTAAATCTGTAGTCACATTTATCTTAAACATTATGTTTTTATCATGTATGACGAATATAATATATAGGAATATTTAGGAATACATTTATCGTTTACATGTTTTGTGAACTATATGCGTGACGAAGAACAAAGAAGTTAGGAGAGAATGGCCAACTGTAAAAAAAATATATATATATACTGTTATAAATTTAAAATTAACTTTGGATTGATATTAGTCTCTCTTTTAAAAAATGGTTTGGCACATTCACTCTTTGCTTCTAAGTTGCTTAACATTAATAATTATACGCAATTGCCTTTAGATAATCTGGCGCGATCAGTTCCGATGTTTTTACTCGAGGATTGCATCAGCCTTTTAAAATTTTTTATATATTTGTCCTACATGAATTCAATGAGATTTTTTATTCAATCAGCAATATTATAGTTTTATCTATAACTTATTATGAATATATTGCCCAGTTGTGGAAGCGATTCTTTTAAAGTAAATGAAGTGTTTACACAACAAATTGTTTGCATAATTGTATACGAAAAAGTTTGCATCTCTAACATGTTGATATCCTACTGTGATAGTGAGATAGATAAAAATTGCAAGGCACTTTTTTTCATAATTTTTTTCTATTGAATGATTATCTGAGATAAAATTCCTATATTTTACGTCATGTATATAAGATATCTAATATTTTCTTTTGATAAAGGATGCTGCATGGACAGCTGAGCGCATACTATTTTTAGTTATTAAAGTTAGCTTACATCAGATATCTGCTTTTGCAATTTTGTTTCGTTGGTCTTGTTTTACTTATGCAATAAAACCTTATCTTATATTCTTATTATGTCTATGCAAAATGCACGATACGAATAAAACATTCGATAATTTGTCAATAATTAAGACATCACATGAGAAACTATCGAATCAAAGACAAATACATTTCTTTGTCATAAAACAAAAATGAATCCAAATAAGATTCCCAGCAAGTATTCGCACAGTAAAATCTTCGAAATAGAACGATTCGAATAAGTTTTGTTAAAAAAGAAACAAATTACTTAAGTGCCTTACCTGTAAACCTTGGATATGCAAACATTTGTTTCATACTGTATCGTGATTTCAGACCGATTTTATTAGTCTACTCGTTCTGGATGAGGCATTGGATGTCGTAACAGAGCCATCGAGAGTCTTCACATCGACAATCAAAAGTTAATACTACGTAGAAACATTAGTATCGTTATACTCTTATATGCCTATAAAACGCGTGGTGCGTATCAAAATGAGATTTCCCTAATAAAAAACGAGTTTAGAAAAATATTACGGTTGAAATCAAGACCCCTAATCGTGTAAGTCATTAATAAAAAAAGTTTTATAAATTATTTTGGCACTCGCGTAACAATGAGGAGTCTTTTCCTTCATTTCATACGTCAGTACACAAACGCATATTCGATCAAGGTTGCTGTTGTTGCATCTGCGCTTGCATCACAGCCAGCAATTCTTGCATGTGTCGTATTTCTGCTTCCTTCTCTTGCAAAATGCGATCCTTCTCCGACACGGTGCTGTTCTTGTCAGGTTCCGTGATACTGTAAAGAAAGAAACGAAAGTCGAAATAACGCTCATAAATACAATATCATAAAATGAAATATTTATACTCACGTTGTTTGACGTCGGGGCGGCACTGGAGCTCCCTTTGCCAATCTTTCGCTACGGTAATTCTCGTAATGTACTTCTTGCGTTACCTCCTGTAAATCTTGCATATGCGTGCTATAAAGAAAATATATATCAATATTTATGTATATCAACGTAAACATCGTAATAAAATAAATATCATAATAAAACAACAACTTACATCAGCATTGTCCTCAACTTGATAAAATCGCAATGATCCGGATTCTCCACTTCGACAACACCCCATGGATACAGTCGACCACGTACTCTCTTTCCTTTGACTTCAAGCAAGGTATTTGCACCACACACTGCAAACGGGACAGCTTCTTTCAACTGACGTACTTGTTCCTTGTAATCCTCATCCTCGTCACTATCACAGTCCGGTAAAGGATATATTTTGATTCCATTGCCTTCAATTTCCTCCATAACTCTTTTTTTCAGGCGCAAAACTTCTTTTTTAGTAAGTACATCAGCTTTCGCTATTACAGGTACTATATTAACTTTGTTATGAAGTTGTTTCATAAACTCGATATCCAATGGCTTTAACCTGGTAACAAGAGGGAAAAAAAGAATCGATTATATTATTTGCTTCATGTTTTAACTCTAAACAATTATTTTAATTTTAACAATGTACCCATGGCCAAATGGAGAAATGAAATAGAAACAACAATGTATTCTATTATCTACGATATTCCTCCTGTTTAGACCACTTTCGTCACGAAGAAATCTCTCAAACTGATCGTCTATGTATTGAATAATAGCTCGGAAACTATCCGTATTATCAATTGCATCTCCATAACCAGGTGTATCGACGACTGTTAATCTAAGTTTCACGCCCCTTTCTTCAATCTCAACCGTTGAAGCATCAAGTTTGACGGTTTGATTTGTTTTCTCTATTCATAAGAGTATAAATAGATATTTTAATTATATAGAAATTTGTAAAAATCACATATTTGCATGTTACATGTGTGAAATAAAAGTAAATAATTTTTGCTTACCGACTGCATCAGGAATTATTCGTTCGGGGTACAAATCCGTGAGGAACAAACTGTTTACCAAGGTGGACTTTCCAAGGCCAGACTCTCCTACAACCATAAGTGTGAACTCAAAGCCCTTCTTCACAGATTTCCGATGTACTTGATTCGGCAAATTTGCGAAGCCCACGTACCCAGGTGTCTCCAGGCTCGCAAACTGGAAAAGAATGTTCCAGAATTATTTACAGTATCTTTAGATTTGTTTCTTTGATGTCAATTTTCACCAATGTAGATTAATTTTAATCTTGAATCCTACTCATTCTTCAGCTTTTTCTAATTCTAAAAATTACAAAAAGACAAAGAATAAGTTAACCCAAGATTAAAATTAATTTACATTAGAAAACAGCAATTTTGCTGATGCCTATTTGTAAACTACTATAGTCTATTGTATTATATTTTATGCTTATGTCTACTCTGTTAACATGTAGTCTTTTTCATAAAGCTTTGCAATAAACTAAATTAAATTAAATTAAATTAAAAACTGAATTAACTGACATTAACCGAATTTATTTTGCATCCTTCAGTTTTCTTTTCTTTCTTGGAAAAAAAAGTATTGAAAGATTTGTTATTATTAATAAATATAATTACACTCTATTATTCAATGTTGGCTCTCATTTGCAATTTAAATTAATTTTGTTAGATTTACTCATTACAGCCTACATTTCCAATTTTGTTATTGCGAATAATTACCATGAATTTATATCTAGCGATCAATATTTTTCATTTACCAGTCACGCAAATTTTTTTTATACGCAAAGACTTAATTAACCTTAATGGCAGGCATTACGATTCATGTGACACATAAGGCGGAGGCACTTACCGTTTTCACGCTCTCGCTCGACATGTCAGATGCGTAAATCCGTAAACAAGCTCTATGTCTCTACTGAAGGTCGCGGTCAATTCTAGACCGCTATTTCTAGATCGACGCAGCTGCGAACAAAAATGTATGGCAAGACGCGGCGATGGGACGCACGGATACACCCTAATACGCGTGCACGACGGGGAAACAGGTTACTTCGATTTCAAATGTATTCGACTTCGAACCGCATTGTTGAACTCAATATCACTCGATACGTGGCACGTTTCGCCACGATTTAATCGGCTACGGTAGCTACTGAAAGCGTCGCGTGGTCGCACCGTATCCAAGCACGACGGCGAGTCGGGAAAGTCTCGAGGGCGGCGCAGTGCGAATTATACAGAATATCGCATTGTGGATAGGGAGGGGAGATACGATGAATCGGAATAAGTTGAGGCGTGGCAACCGAACAGCTGAACGGCATTCCATTACGTACTCGCAAAAAGTCACGTTGCGATCTCATATATCGACTAGGATGGTCCACGATGATGTATCGACATTAGCAAAGAAACTATCAATTAAATTAAAATATATGTATGTACAATTTGTAAATAATGATGTATCAATAAATTTCATACATACACACTACACACAAAAAATTGTTTTACTTTTTAACATATTATTTATATTTAAGCAGACAGAATTCAATAAAGCGCAGAATT
>NW_017259295.1:99836-101830 GCF_001594045.1 Atta colombica
TAAGAATACGCATTGCATATTATTCAAACATCTCGCTTATTTACTTTACCGTAACTGATTTCACTTACCCTAATATACTGCACAGATACGAGGCAAACAGCTACTTTATTCAGGAAATATTATCATATACAAGCATTGTTTTACATAATATTTATTATTATTTCGAGGTTTCGTTTTTTATTTTATTTGCTATTCTCACGACGTTCCTCGCAATTCCTCAACGTCACTGTTAGCACTGGTTAATTTATTACATAATTATTAATATATAATAATCGGCGCATTCCCTTTATTCGCTCCCTGCAATGTAGAAATTTGTTGAATCACTCGCATGTTATACTTCACAATCCTTCATCATTCTGGTCGATTGGAAAGAAAAAAAAAAAAATGTTTAATAATATTAAACAAGTGTATGCTATTATCGTAACGAACGTATGCCTTAACGAACGATTGATACACAATGATCAGCGTTGTACGGTATAACGTAAAAATTCTATGGAAGGAAACGAAACTTAGTGTAGTCGCCACTTTCCTTTGTACTTCTTTAAACCCGGGCTTAGTCTCAAGTACAGATAAGAAATACTAGCGTTAAGATGAAATATACATGCTGTGACATTTTATATTTGTGATAGTTTGTACATGTACCCTCAGTATTATTACAGACACAAAACCCAACATTAAATTGACACGAGTATTAAAATGTACTCAACTGCGTAGCATCTTAACAATCATTTATGTATATAAATCGCTATCACTATTGGAGCATGCATTTGTGCATACATTTTTCTCTTTATGTATATTGTAGTTACAAATACTCTATTTTCATTGAGAATCGAGAAGTTAATTTATAAATACAAAAGATATTAGAAGAAAAAAGATTGTTTATTCTTGATTAAAAATGCGCAAAGAAAAACCTTAGAACTGTAATAGATTTATGTCTGTGTGTGTGTGTGTGTGTGTGTGTGTGTGTGTGTGTGTGTGTGTATATATCTTTCTTTGCGGGTGACACCCCTTGTAAGAATTAAAAACAAAAGGGTATTTCCTGATTGTGAATGTTCGAAAAATCACCACTAGATTTTTAGGAAACTATGAGGGAATCTTAGATCGATTTTAAAATTTTGTGTCAACAATGTTTCTTTCTCCAATTTCCTCGGGGAAATCTGAGACTATTGATATCGTTAATTTTACTTGTCCAGCTGCATTTTCAATTTTTCTTCTCGAGGCTTTGCACCTCCGTAAATAGAACTTGTTTTACTTGATTCCGCAATTGAATTCACAGGCTCTTTAACAGTTCTCGGCTGGAGCTCCAAACGTTTTCTTCCAGTAGTGTCTAAAGTAGAAAAAAGTGCTATTAAGTATATATAATACGTTACTTAATGTATGTATACACATATTCTCGAGATTCTAGATCATTTAGAGATAGAATAGTTGTTTTATTAAACAAAAGAGTCAGATTTTCGGTCATTCTACAAATATCAGAAGAAATTTTTTTTTAAGTGGAAAAATGTTCTTCTGTGACAAGAAATAAATTTAAAAAACATAGATCCAAAGTTACTTTGCGTGGTTCTTTATTCTGAATAAAGCTTACATCTTTAATATAATAGAAATATAATAGAATATAGTTTTAGTTTTTGGATTTCATTATTACAAATTCGTATAAAAAATATGTAAATATGTAATTATAGAAATATTCTTATAAAATGATATGTGGTTCCATGTAAAAGCAGACTTCTTATCGATAAATTTCATTCCGAATTTTATTCCATGTATGCTTTAAAAGACTGATTATGGAGTTAAAAGTTAGTTTTATTTAAGTGAAAGTCGAGTATCAAGTATAGTATGAAACCCATTTTGAGAACAATAAACTACAATACATTAAATAAAAAACAAATTAATAACATATACAATTCTCTTCTAGAATTTCTTTCATTAGTGAGGTATTATAATTTAATAAAAATCCTAGAAAAGAAAACAAAATATGTATATTTTATACATTC
>NW_017259295.1:101930-110937 GCF_001594045.1 Atta colombica
TGAGTTATATATGTATACTTATATCGAGATACAGTAGTATCTCGTGCCAAGTTGTATACATACCTGGAGGAGGAGCATCTTTGTGATAAGGGTCATCTGGGAAGGGTTTTCGGTCTGAACCACTTCCTCGAAGTGGAGGTTTATTAGTGTACGACCTACTAGACGTACTTCGCGACCAATCACGATTTCCACCTGTGTCATCGTTGAATTGGCCGTAATTGCCTCTATTACTTCTAGAATCCCATCTATCGTTACCTTGCCTACTACCTCCATGTGGGCCTCTATCACTGTATCCTATGAATAAACGTTAAGAAACTTTATCGTCGCCGATATTTGCAGCAAATTAAACATTTATGATAGAGAGAAAATTAGTTCAGCATTATAAGCATTAGTAGTTGTTAATATACAAATACAAAATTTACATTGCATTTCTATTATTATCAAATATAAAAGCATATAGTGTTTACTTGAATATGAGGATTTACTATCAAAATCGTCGCCGTATCCACTACGGCCGGAATCTCGTCCTTTGAATCCACTTCCACTGCTGCTGCCCCCACGACCTCTCCTATCAAAGCCACCACCACGGTCATTTCTTTTTCCTTCTGCTACATCGATCTTGATCAAACACTTGTCTACTTCTACCGCTCCGTCCATTTCCAATGCTGCCTCCAGATCAGCCAAGTCCTCAAACTCGACATAGCAGAAGCCCTTAAATCTGTACAAATACAAAAAAATTTTTTTTAATTTCAATCAATATATACAGGTTTGCCTCTCCAATCCAATTAATACATACTTGTCGGTGTCCCTGTCTTTAACCAATCTGATGACTTTGACATTAAGCTTCTCAAAGATTTTGTCAACGTCACCTTGTACAATTCCATTCGGCAAATTTCCCACATACGCAGTATATGGTGGTTCAGTTGGTAAAGGTTTTCTACTTCGATGAGTTGGATAATCTCTGAATAAAAAAAAATATCTTGACAGCTACTTATTCACAAATATAAAATACATTAAATTATTAGAGCTAGAGAAAGCAGATTTGTAAAATTCTTTAATATGATTAGTATTACCATTTATTTCTTATTAGATTTAAACATATTTAAACTAATAGTATTAAAGAATTTTACAATTAAAAAATTGCTTTCTCTATTGAACACATTTTATTACTATTGTTTGTTATTTTGAAATACTAAATGTACATACGTTTATAAATCATTATGTCCAATTGCAAGGTAGTTGTATAAATATTTCTTTTTCATTCATATGTTATTAGCTATGTTAGTTATATAAATTCTCTGAAGAAAAGACTTTTCTCTCCCAATAAAGTCAAATATTATTATAAACGTACATTAAAATAAATCTGTATCAACTGCATTCGACTGCTCTCTAAAATCGCAGATATATTCAAATGCTAATCATATGTTTTATAACTGAATGGACTTATACTTAAAGTGAAGTAGGTACACAGGTATGTTTGACATTTGACAAAAGTTAAGTTCTAATATAATCCAGTGCAACAATAAGACAAAACTATTATATAAAATACATCAAAAAATTTGTTCTGTTTCTTTTAATTATTTACATATTTCAGCCGAATGCATTTTCCAAGTAAGAAAGCTCGCCAATATCCATCTAGACACGCGAGCGTGCGCGCGCGCGCTCACGCATATTATGTATGTGTGAAGTGAGGAGAACATTGTATATCAAAGAGACAGATTGATAAGGCATAATAAATCGAAACGCGACGGCGACGGAAAACGGAGTTTATATCGACACTCGGACACTTCACTAAGAAACGCGACGCCGCTGCACATCGCACGATCGCGCTTTGCTGTCGCGATCCTCCTTCCCTCTTTGTCTATCACCATCTCTCCTTCTCTCGCTTCCTCTCACGGCGTGCACCGCACGTGCATCGTTCCCCGAGGATGGCTCCGCTTCGTCGCGTCGCGCCGCGTCGTCGAGGTTCCGAGATCCGCGGGTACGGGTGGGCCCGACCGGCCAAAATAAAGCCGCGTGTCGCGGCGCCTCGCAAGGTGTTGCGCTTGCACTCCCGTAACTCACTTAACCTTAAAACCGGGAGATATACGCGCGAGGGACGCACGCGTCCCGGATGGTTCGATCCGCGGTACGTGCGTCCCGAGGTCACGGTCACCCGTGACCCTCCCGGTGGCGTGACACGACCGCAAACACGGCCGATACTTGCCTTGAATCGTCGTAACCACCTCGACCTGCCATATTGAATGCACGGAACTGACCGGGACCGCGTGAGTCGATTCAGTCACCGTGCGCGCGGCACCATCGCGCCTTAACACTCGACAATTTATCAATGTGATATCTTGGACGTACGCGCGTCACTTCGCTCGCCGGGTGAATTTATTCGAATAAAAGGATGACTCGGGTGTGTAATGACACGCGATATGGAGAGTACTTCACGACCAAACTCGAGAGTTCATTCGCACACATCAAATCGACCAATCGCGCGTTCGACATGGCACGGCTTCCACGAGACTAGACAACATGATTGGTTGATGACCATTCAGTCGTTTTTGGAAAGAATTTATTCATTTTTCAGTGAATAACATATAAGAAATAATTAGAAAAATAATTTGAGAAATAATATAAAACTTGGAAATTTTGCTTTCAACATCTGCCAATTAAATTAACAACTGATTGAATTAATCGGAATTTAATAGGTGTTAAGGCCATAGCAAAGATTCTTGCATAAAGATGCCTTTTTATGATGATGCTCGACACTCATTTTTAGTATCAAAATAAGTCATGCGATAGAAATTTACGAATATCAAGGGTCAATTTTGATCAAGTGATTTTCAAGTCTCTTCTTATTATCTTATTATGCGAATAGATCTTATTATGCGAAAATGAGCAGTATAAAAAGATATCTTAATACATAAGCGAATCAGAATCTTTCCTTTCCTCCCATTCCATGAAAAAGAAGAATTTCGATTAGTTGATTCCCTTAAAGTACCTTTTTACGCTCGTATTCGGCGTCAAAATAAGTCACGTGATAATAAAAGTACATTTAGTGCCGCTAAAATATAAGCGATTGGAGCGACAAATCGCTCGTTATCGAGTAGTTGAAATATTGTAGTTTGAACAATTTCAACTACAGCATCAAATGCTCAAACGCTATTGATAGTGCTGACAAATGCTTGGTTTATGCTTCGATCTTAACTCTAAAATTCTAAAATTCAGCCAATAGGGCTGCCAGCTTAATTGGTCCTAATTGAAATCTGTATTTCATTGGCTGAATTTTAAGATTTTAGGATTAAAACCGAAGCATAAACCGGGCAATAATGGCGTTCAGCAGAACATAACAACCGTTTTTGCAACTATTTTATGATTCTCTGCTGAGATTGGACCATTCCTCTTGATCTAAATGCATAACCCAATCAGCACGAGAAAACTTCCAACAATTGCAAAATAAACGTTCTGCTGAACGTAGCTACTGCAGCGATCGTGTTGACTGTTGACTGCGATATACATAATCTAATTTATTCTTTTTTTTATTGCTAATCCAGATAGAGGATTCGATGCAATAAGAATAATTTAATAACTGTTTAATTCAGTGTATTAATATTGCAAATGACACATGAAAAATATGAATAACATGTCGAATCTGTCGCTCAAATGTTAAATTTAACGCTTCTTGCTCTTTTTCATATATAAAATTGTCGCTCTAATGGGCTCCGCACAATAAAAGAACAGAGAACAGAGAACAAAGAATAAGAATTTCAACTTATCAGAAATCATGTATTGTGGAATACACAGGAATACAATTTCTGATAGGTTGAAATTCTTAGGGACTCTACACAATAAAAGGAACAAGAAACAGAGAACAGAGAATAAGAATTTCAATCTATCAGGAACTGTGTATTCCACAATACATGATTTCTGATAGGTTGAAATTTTTATTCTCTCCGTGTTCCCTTTATTGTTCCTTTTATTGTGCGGAGCCCTTAATAGTTTTGCGACAAAAGTCGCACGTCATCTATTTTGTCGCTGAAACGGTCAGTTTGAGCAGCTCGTGAAAATGCACCTATAGAAATTAATTGATAAATATCAAGCATCAATTTTGATCATATGTTATTACATTCGTCAAATCAATGATACAAGCAGAAAGAAGAGATTATTATTCGTTTTTGTCTAATTTATACAGTATGGAAAAGGACAAAGCATGAACATTATCTTATGAGCTTTGGTACACAAAAAAGACCGAGATGTCCACTCTCATGTGAAGCAAGATGAATTGTGAACTCTCTCAAATGAACAAAAACAACATTTGGTGAATTTATAGGCAGGGATTTGCTGGATTTTTTTTTAACCCACGGTAACCCTGTCGAAAACAATTAGAAAGATCAAGATGTCCGCTACCATGCACGTACCGCGCGACACGCACATGGCAGAGATGATTTCGGATATGTCTGGACAGCCAAAGATGGGTAGAACTTATTCCAATATATTGGATAATTTTAACCAGTTGAAGGACAACAATCCATCCGTGAGATTAAATGGTGGAGTTGCGCTACTGAATTATATACATCAACATAATACGGTAAATTACATTAACAACCAGGCTGCCTTCCACTTAATACTCACAATGTTCCTGGAATCATTTCATTCTTGTCATTTGTCAAATGTTAAACAAGGAATGATGATAAATGATGTTCGCGATCGTTGCGAGTGTTAAGTGGAATGTAGCTCCAGAAGCACAATGCCAAAGCTACATATATGAGGATGGACTCAAATCCGGACCTGATATAAATCCGCCAGCCGAGCGAAGAACCATGCAACGCTTTGAAGTTTTAATTCATAGAAAAAGTTATAATTCTTAGAAAAAGATAAAAAGTTAGTTAAACTGAAATTAAAGTTGAATCGCATTGATAGAAATGGATATTAAATTATATACATTAAGAAGAAAGATCTGATTTGTATGAAATACTTGATAAATTGTTACGTTGTAATATATGATCTATCTTTGTAGGATCAAAATGACAAAGAGTTGGATCTTGCCTTGGTCAAGATGGTTGCCAGATTGGGATCTTCATTAACATCCACCAGAACAGGCTTCTACAGTACCTTGACAGTTTTTCTGATGACGCATCCTGATACTTCAATGGAAAAATTTTTATCCATAATGAATACTCAATTACGTCCAGCTGGCAGTAATCTTAAAAGCGTAAGACTTAAAATCTTGTTTTTATTTTGTTTTATTTTGTTTTAGGAATAATATTTAAAGAAATACTGAAATTTCTGTTTGTAGGAGAATGCCGACATATATATGGGACGTATATTGCTCTGTGGTGCTTTGATTAGGTCCAAGTTACTTGCTCGGAACAGTGTTGAGATGCAACAACAGATTATGGAGATTCTGTTAAATGCTGGCAAGAAACGTAGTTATTTATCATTTATTTCCACTATGTTTTTCAGCGAGTTTATTATTCAGCTTGATATTGAATCTATCAAGAATGTTTGGCCAATTGTTGAGAAGGAAATTGGCAAGCCATGGTCTGAACAAACTTTGGATACATTCTATATGCTGCTGATTCTTAGGGACAAACATCCTTCGTTAGTTAATCATAAATTTTTAAAGCAACACTTAGATATGACTGAGATAATTACCAAGGAATCTATAGAAGATATTGTTCGACTATTAACGGTTTGTATTTATCAAGACTTGAATATCTTCCTGTGTATTTCTATTCCAATAAATATTCGTGTTAAAATAGACTTTAATTTTTTTTTTATTTTTTAGGCTTTACTTCGAATTGTCTCTTATCAACATCCAGTGTTTAAACTATTTTGTGAAAAACTGGTAGCAAGCGAATTTGTGGCAGACTTTTGGAAAGGCATCGATCAGAAATTTATAAAACCGTCAAAGAGTGATGAATACATTGCTGTAGAAATGTTACGACTAATACTTCTTAATATTACAGATAAAACCGTAATTCCTTCGTTATTGTCTCCAAATCTTCTGCAACACATGTTAAAAAGATTTTCGATTTGTAAGAAGAATAGAAATGATGAAGTATTGAAGGCATTCAGGAAAGTTTTACATTTGATAGTGTCTGCCACAAATGATACAGATATCAAGACAAAAACACAACTGAGTATATTGAAGAAGTTAATATTGCATCCTGGTGACTTAATGATAGAAAAGAAGACAGGTGTTAAGGTGATTCAAATAATTATGGGAAACTTGAGGATAGACGGTATTAAGAAGTTGAGCCAATTATATAGAGAAATTACAGAAAATAAGATGACTAAAGAAAGAGAGGGTACAAAGACGGAATTTTGGACAAATGCCGAGCGAAGTTACACAGCACAGCTACTAACAAAGTGAATATAATTGATTTAATATAATGAATAGAGGTTAAAATATTTCTTATTGCACTAAATATATTTCTTTCCATTAGATTAATGGGTCGTCCAGAGACATTCTTGGATCAGGACTGGAGACTTGAGCAACTGATATTCCTGTTTAATTATGGATTGTGTGAGGTGTCAGATGTTGGAATAGAATTAGCACGTAAGTATAAGCTACATTTATACTGGGTTATCCGGAAAGTTCGTGCCGATGTTGAAGGAAAATTGAAACGCAGAAAATTTAAATTTTAGTGTACATTTATTAAATTATATTAAATTATATATAGGTTAGTCGGCACGAACTTTCCGGACAACCCAATACATGTATCTTTTAAATTGTTATGAGCTGAAATAAATTTAATTATTATTTTCAGAACAATTTAAAGATTCCTTTTATCGTGCTCTGGATTATAAATTACCAAAATTGGATAATGCACGAAATCTGTTAAGTGCACTTGTTCATAATTTAGATTCAAAATTGCAATCCAATATAATCAGATTACGATCGCCATTAAACGACGCAGCCGATGCTTGGAAAAGAGTAATAGACTTGATTGAAAAACTAGAGAAAAATACAAAACATTCGGAAGCCTTACCGATATTTCATACGATGAATTTGCACATGGGTCTACAATTGTTCACAGATTCTGAAATGGCGATTATGTCGATTAATGAACTTCAATGTTGTTATGAGAGATTAAGTAAAAAATCCAAAAAATATAAAAAGCTCAATAACACAGTTACTGAAGAAGAACCGGAATGGGTTGAAGTAGTAGTGGATCTTTTGTTATCTCTTTTATCCAAGAACGACCATTTATTCCGTTCATTAGTTGGCTGTGTGTTTCCACATATCTGTCCATATCTAACTCCATCTGCAGTCCATCAGATATTGGCCGTAAGCTTTTGTTTATACAATTTTTATAAGATTAATCTGTTTCTGTATATAATTGAAAAGTATGGAATGTTTGAAAAAATTGTAAGTATACACATGTTATACTTTATTTCAGGTATTAGATATTAAAAATACTCGAAAGACGCTCATTACAAAGCAAAATGACGATGACGATTCCTCTGGTATAGAAAGCGAATCAGATAATGAGGAAGATGAAGAGGAGGAAAATGTTTCAAATGATGAAGTTTTATCGAAAAGTGAATCTGAGTCTGATTCAAGTGAGAATGAGGTCGATGATGAGGATGAAACCATGACCGATAAATTGAGGATAGCGTTACATCAAGCTTTGGGAGATGCTGCAATGAAAACCGATGACGAAGATATTGACGTAGATGAAATAGACGAAGAAGAGGGCAAACGATTGGATAAATCGTTAGCAGCAGCTTTTAAAGCTTTTCGAGAGAATCAGCAGGCTCGCTCTAGAAAGCAAGGAAAAACGAGTCAGGCATTGATGCATTTCAGAGCTCGCGTTATAGATTTGTTACAGATTTATCTAGAAACTAGCCCGTCTATGGCGGTTACTTTAGATATGATCGTGCCACTTTTCGCTCTGCTAGAATTTTGTATAAAAGATCCGCATCAAGAACCACTCGCATATAGAATTCGGGCTTGCTTAAAAAAGTTATCAACGGTAAAAAAGTTTAAAGATACAACGAATGTTGATGAGACTTTGTTAACGACAGTGTTAAAGGTAATTATTTGTAACGATTAAGTTTGTATCATATTTGCCGTTTAAATGATATATAATATATCTTTTTAAGGCTTTGATTGAAAAAGGAGAGCGTTCTGCTTCAGTCTGTCAAGAACTCAATGATAAATTAGCGGAATGCTGCACCTTCCTTGTAAGATGTGCACAACAAGCTAACTTGTCTACTGAAAGTATTGTAAAAATTTATGGTAAAAATTTAACTGCATTCTTTAAGCAGAGAGACTGTGTGCTTTCGCATATGTTGTTTAAGGGTGTATTACAATTGTGTTGGGAAGATAATTGGCAGCTGGCGCTTCTGTTGGTATGTATTTAAAATAACTATTAATATTTTCTAATATCTCATTTAAAATATATCTTACTTTATAGAACATCATTTGATTGTTTAGGTGGATTTTGCTTTTGATAGCAGTATTCGATATTTTCGTAGAAATCAAGCGCTTGAATTATTACTAATTTTCTATAATAATAACCGATTATTGAACATGAATAGCAAGTATGTCGATATAAGAATGAAATTAGAAACGACGCTTTACAAAAATACTATAAATACATTTAAAGAGACATGTAATTTACATGTGAGTGATGGACAATCTACTTTGTGTAATAGTGTTAGTGCGCAGAAAAATGTTTTACAGAAATTTATTGGACATCTTTTGATGCTATTGCGCCTTGTTCACGCACGATGTTTGACAAAAGCATGGGATTGGCAAACTGTTAAAATGGCATTAATAAATTACAGAAGCCAATACAGTCTTTCTGGAGATACAAAAATTGCCTACAACAAGCTGGCAGCAGACATTGGAGTACTTCTCAATTTGTAGGTGGAATAATTAATTTTATTTAATTCTCAAAAATTGTCTGTATTACACACGCACGCGCGCACGTATGCACGCATGTATGCATGTACGCATGTACATACATATATAATATATATATATATACATATTTTTTTTAACTTA
>NW_017259295.1:111037-116026 GCF_001594045.1 Atta colombica
TTTATATTATTTATTTGATATAATTTATCATTAGGCCATCAAAGAAGAATAATACTAAGTTAAATAATTCGAATGATACTGTTTCACAAAGTAATGGCAAACAAAGCATTATCGGATTTCAAAACGGAAAAACAAGTGATTTGGAAGAAGAAAAAGAAGAAGAAGAAGAAGAACAAAAAGAGGCTGTACATAATAATAACGAACAGAAAAAGAGAAGAAAGAATAAGAATAAACAAAGGGAGAAACAATTACTGAAGAAAGAAGCGCGTGAATTACGCGCGAAAATTATGTCTCAAGATATAGAATCATTTAATTTTAGCAGTGTCAGTTTACCAGAAAATGAAGACACGACAGAATTCATTCAAAATGGGAATTTACATGACCAGTCTACGAACTCAAAAGCACCACAGAAAAGAAATCAGACGACGGAGAATGATCGTGAATCCAAAAGAAGAAAACGTATTAATCCTATTTGATAGAATTTATAAACTTGTAAGAATAAAAGATGATGAAATATGCATATAGCGCGAAAATTAAGAAATGTTTAGAGTACGCCAAATAATTATTCATACGTGAAATAAAAGGTCTGTGTACATGTACAACTGTAATTATTACTTTTTGTTATGAAAAATGAATAATCAGTGATACATCAATTGATTATTTAAAAATTTATATACTGATTTTACGTAAAAAATACGTATTGATTCTTTTTTACCTCTTTAGTTGATTAAATGGTAGAGAAATAAATATAATAAATAAATATACAAGGATCAAACTGGTCTTTGGTTAATTGACACGAAGTCTAAGAATGAATGAATTATTTTTAGAATTATCATTGAATCATCATTTTAATCATAATTATGTTATGTACATTATTTCAGTTATAATTTCTAACGAATATTTATTGGACTTGTTAGAGTAATTTACATTTACACAGACACATTTTTTTATTATATAATTGATTATATTGTTTTTTATTTTGGGTATGTGTGTATATATGTATATGTACACACACACACACACACACACACATATATATATATATATATACACATACACATGTATATACAATTTCTCTTTTATTACATTTATTTATCTTAATAAAATTATCGTAATAACAAGTTTAGACACACATCCTAAATATTTTTTGTAATTATTATTAAATTATTATCGGTAATATTTTTTTCTTAAAATCTACTCTTGTTTATACAGTTGTAATGTTTTTTAACTCCTATGTATTACTGTTTAATTTTTTGTATAGAAAATGCATGTACGATAAATTCATTATTCGTGAATATTTTGAAATTGACTTTCCACGGGGCTTTTCAGAGTTTGACTTCTTTTTCTATATTCCAAAGTTGATTCATAGTCTTCTTTTTATATTAAATCTTTTGATTAATCTTACTGTCGTGGACTAATCACAAAGCTATATTATCATCTTGAGACATTACGAAATAACAGATTATGAATACTTTAGTTTTTAGTTGTTCATTAAAATTGATGCCATTATCGATCGGTATTAATTAACATCAGTTATGACTTTTCTAATGGTCGGTCATAACTGCGCGATCGTTGTTAAATTGTGTAAGAATGTAAGAGATGTGTTGATATGATATAATCATAATGTTACTAGTCGTTTGTTGAGCTCGATAAGTAGAATAGAGCACGCGCATTCGAGGGGATAGAACGAATTACTACAGCTCTCGTTTGTGTGGAGCGGGAGAAAAGGTCGGCGTGGGCCAGCAAGGAACTGGCTGACTGAGCTGACTCAGATCAGTCACTTTCCGAACCGAGGGAACATCTCGTTGCGATATGTTGCGCGTGCTAAAGAGCTTTCATTGCTTGCGACGCTACTCGTCTGCGGCTTTGCCGGCGCCGGATACAAACCCTCCAATTCTGTACACTGGTGTAAGTACGACGATATAACGAAGAATGATTTATCATGAAGTGTACTGCGTAAATTCATGTCACGGTCTCTGATACGAATATAGTGTTTGTGCCAAATTCTTTAAAATTCTCATGAGCTTCGAAAGGAGTAAAAATAGTATATTAATGGAGAGTGATAGAATAAAAACGTTAGTAAAAGCAAAGTAGAGATAATATGTAATTTTATGGGTATTTTTGGAAACCTATTGATGGACATCTGAATCTGTTCGGAAGGGAAAATATTTCTGCCGTTATTTTAAGGATGCTTTTAGATTCCCATCTTTCGATATCATTTTCCTTTATATATAATACATATCTTTGGGTCATTCGTGTCCTGCGCATTTCTTTAATTTGTATATACAACATTATATACAATAGTTTTATATAATAATTTATTATAAATACAACTTTCTAAAGATGTTAATATATATATAAAAATTGCTTAATAATTTTTATATACTTGTAAAAGTAATAAAAATGAATCCAAAACGCGAAAGATGTATGTAATGAAAATGCCAAAAATTGAGGGTTAATATTTAGTTAAAATGATACTTTGGTAACACTGGGTGAAAATCTGAACATAGTTTAAGGCTTAAATTATAAATAGGATTAAATGTTCATTTCCATTAAAATAGGCTAACTTTAATTTTAGTTTAATTTACTTTTTGTTCTTTTCAAATTTTTAGAACTAGGAAAAGATAAAAAGTAAGTTGAACCGCAAGATTAAAATTAATCTACACTTGTGGTAATATAATGGGAATTCGTCTTGCGAATTGGTTAATGCCGCACAATGCAATTCTACCAGTCATCCTTTCACGCGAACCGCATATGTTAGCGGAAATATGGCAATGTTTGCCAAACAAATTTAAGAATCGATTGTGTTATCTCAGATAACCAAATAAGGGCAATTGCCATTTGCTGTCATTTATTCTGTATTCAATTTCACCAAACTAAAGCCAAGATGTTTCCACAAACTGTCTGTTGTTCTGATGTCACGTAAAGTCTTCCTTAGAATTCAGCAAACTGCTGGCAAGTTATTATCATGTGTGCATGCCATATCAGTTTGCTGTCAACGTGATGAATTTATTATTCCTCAATATATATTCTTACAATTTCATAAACTCATGAAATCTATTTGCCCTCCTGATGCTAACTTAGTTCACATTAGATTCCAATGATAGCAAATTGTCGACAAATTGAAAATAATACATGCATCAATATGCTAAATCTCGCTTGGCTATCTGAGATTCAAGACAAATTGGCGAAAATCGAGGGATACACAGCAGTATCGATTAATTGACCCATGGAATGGAACCGCTGTTTGATATCGATAATTATGGTAAACATATTATCTAATATTCGTGACCTTGTGCCGAGGAGACCAGACAATTTTACGAAAGTCACATGTACAAAGTTAAAAATTCGCAACTGTTTACCGTTAAATAAATACTATTATAATTCGCAGCGACTGTAACTCGAAGACCGTTGGCAAATTTAATTCTGAATTTATATACTCAATGATTAACTTGAGTTATCTGTACTATTTTTTATTAACATGGATGGAATTATGTTGTTCAAAATGTAGAAAGAAAAATTAAATCAAACGAAATTAAATAAAGTTCTATAAATAAGTTAATCGGAAATTGATTAAATTATCTTTATTTGCTCCAAGAATAAAAATTACTGTTCTTTTTAAGTGTCCTTGTGTCCACAATATTAGAAATTATTCCGAGATCTTGGACGAATATATATAATATTGATCAATTCTTTCTTCGTCCGTATTGATCAATTGGCCGAATTGTTGCGATCTTTTTTTTCCTTCAAGATCGCTAGAACTTGTACTATCATCATAGATATGATAAGGTTCGACTATTTGTAAACTGCTAATTTGTTGTTGTAACATTAATAATTAAAGCCCACTTGAGACATATTTGCGTTAGATTTCACTTAATTTTTATTTAATTTATAATTTGTAGTTCCTTATTCTATTTAATTTAATTCACAATTTGATATTTTTGATTTATAATTTAATTTAATATATAATTTTCTATTTTCTATATTTTTTTATTGCTTTTTAATTAAATCTATTTTCTATTTTCTGTATTTTTCTTATATTTTAATTTCTTATATTTTAATTAAATTTATATTTTATCACGTTTATTTTGAAATGTATTTTAATAGATAACAATTAATGTATGTGTTTTATATACATAATTCTTCAATCAAATTTGAATTCTAAGCTACACAATATATGTTAAGTAAATTGCGTAGGGATAAGCAAAACAACTATTATTAGGGAGTTTTTATAATAACTTGAATTAAGTAAAGTCATGTTATTTCTTAGTTATTATTAAAAAAAAGATATCTGAAGAACCTAGCTGACCTTAGTATTCACCGTATCTGGATAAATGGTATTTTAGAAAGTTTAAACCGTTATAAATAAAAATCTATAGAATATAAAAAGGTTTTTTATGATCATATACATTTATGAACTTCATTTTACAATCTGAAATGATGATATCTTTGGCGAGAACGAAACGGTATCTGAAATGACGTCTTCTCTCACTGAATGGATGACTCATGTTAAAAACATATATATGGGAAAAAAAAATTTTTACATTCATCACTATGTAAAAATTGCACAAGAACAGAATAACAGCGAATTTGATAAATGATTCTTTAAAGTAATATTTTTTCCGTTTATTTTTAAATCTGATTCATCTCGATTAAATCTGAATATTCTGAATTTTAGATTCAATCATTTGTGGCTTTTTATTCCATCGGAATGAAAAAATTGAAGATAGTAGACGCACGTATATATACGTAATGATATATTTTTACATTTAGATAATATTAATAATCACTCTTAATATTAATTTTCATGGTAGCAATCGCATATCTAATCGAAATTTTATTTAACGAAAGTCTGAAATGTAATATTTCTCGGGGATCGAAATCTAGAGATTAACGAGAATTTTGCCGATAACAACTACTATAATATTACTTTATACAAGCAGATCTTTAATTTCAAGATATCAAGTTATTATATATATATATATATAT
>NW_017259295.1:116076-121053 GCF_001594045.1 Atta colombica
GTATATATATATATATATATATATATATATATATATATATATATACAAAGATCAAAATCGAATATTTTTTTTATTCAACATAAGCAAAATGATTTACTGAAAAGTCAAACTTCTCTATCTATAATCATTCTATATCTTATTGTAATAAAAAACTTTTAAGAAAATTATTCTGTATAATATATAAAATACGTAAGGTTGGAATGTTTGATTTATGCGCATATTCAATTAATTTAAAAAATGATAATAACTATGAACTTGTTAATATTTATTTGCATAGATATTACATAATACCGAGTTACGTCATTTATAATGTCCTTTAATCTTGATGTGAGTAACGTAAGCAATATAACGTTAGCAACGAAGAATTTATTTTTATAAGCTTTATATCTCGTATATACGTGACATTTTTATCAACAACAAAACAGAACTATATGTATTATGTATTTTTTTTGTGTACATAATGCTATACCTGCTACGACAGATAAGAAATGCACTACAAGAGTAATATATCGCATAAATGTATTTTACTTCGTTTCAGATATTCATTAATAATGAATGGCACAAATCGAAGAGTCAGAAGACCTTTCCCACCGTTAATCCCGCCACGGGCGAGGTAATCGCTGAAGTACAAGAAGGTGATAGCGCAGACATTGATTTTGCGGTACAGGCTGCTAATAAGGCTTTCAAAAGAAATTCACCATGGAGAACAATGGATGCTTCTCAACGAGGAGTTCTTTTGAACAGATTGGCAGATTTGATCGAACGCGATCAGAAATATATTGCGGTAATACGCAATATCGATACTTGATATATGCAAGAATTAGAATTACTGATCAAATGATAGATAATCTTTAGAAGTCAAATTAAGAGTATTCATGCTTTTACGATATCGTTTTCTTTTAAATTAATGCAAAAAGATAATTGTAACATATTTCGCGAACTTTTTTTCTTAAACAAACTAATATCAATAGCAACCAATAATAATCTATACGTAAAAAATATAGTTATGTTATTTATTCAATCAATTATTTCTTGTAGTTGTGTGTTAGAAATATTAAAGTGTTTTTTTCTTATACTGTGAACGTAGTAATTCATTACGTATGGTATATATCCATAAATGTTTTCCTCCATTAAAAAATTTAATAAATATTTAAGTAGCACGTATCTTTTTATTGAATTTTACTTATTTAGTTTTCAAAAAAATTCAAAATACTTTTAGAATAAATTACCATGGAACTTTTCAAAGCTATTCCTGAATATAAAATATTTCCTGGTGAACAAATTTCGCTGAAATTATTTTACGTTTTAGATTTTAGAACATTTCAACGAAATTGTTGAAAATTTGCTGAAATTTCATTGAAAGTAAATTTCAGTTAACAATCACTGAAATTAAACTAAAATTTTTCTAAAATGCTGAAATTTTACTGAAATTTCAAAAACGTGAAATAATTTCAGAAATTTTTCCATCAGGGCTTGAATCGAATAAGATTTAATGGATCGTCCAAATTTTTTTACAAGCTAATTTATTTTCTTTTATATTTCAGTCCTTAGAAACTTTAGACAACGGCAAACCTTATTCGTATGCATATAATGTGGACGTGCTTATGAGCATTGCTGTATTGAGATATTATGCAGGATGGGCTGATAAGAATCATGGGAAAGTAATCCCAGCCGATGGAAAAGTATTTGCCTATACCAGACACGAACCAGTAGGAGTATGTGGTCAAATTATTCCGTGGAACTTCCCCATTTTAATGGCGGCGTGGAAATTAGGACCAGCTTTAGCTACAGGTAACTACGCACAAATCATATATTTTATTTTAAAATGTTGCTTCTTTTATTTCACTGTAATTAAAATGAAATCTTTGGAGTCATAATATTCTACGACATATAAAGTGAGAATCATTATTTTATTCCTTAGGAAATGTTGTTGTTCTAAAACCTGCTGAACAGACCCCATTAACGGCTCTTTATATGGCCCAACTGACTAAAGAAGCTGGATTTCCCAGTGGAGTGGTCAACATTGTTCCCGGTTACGGTAAAACCGGTGCAGCATTAGTTAATCATAATAGAGTCGACAAAATCGCATTTACCGGTTCTACCGAAGTCGGCCAATTAATAAAACAAAATGCTGCTATAAGTAATTTAAAGAGAACTACGCTGGAATTAGGTGGGAAATCCCCTAATATCATTCTTAAAGACGTCAATGTAGATAAAGCAGTGGAAACAGCGCATTTTGGATTATTCTTTAATATGGTAATTTATTTTAATGTGTCATTTATGCATAGGCATCTCTTCTTTCTTTGATTCGTATGTCGTTTATTTTAAAATTAAATTTTTGCCAGGGTCAATGCTGTTGTGCAGGATCAAGAACTTTTGTTCAATCGAATATTTATGACGAATTCGTTGAAAAAAGTGCACTTCGAGCTAAATCTAAGACTGTGGGAGATCCATTTGACTTGAAAATAGAGCAAGGGCCACAGGTATATTTGAATTTATACCAGATTAGATGCCAATATCAATCGATATATAATTAATATCGTATTATTAATCTTATAATCAATAATATAACGACATTATTATTATATTAATATTGTTTTTTAAGATTGACGAGGATCAGCTAAATAAAATTATGAGTCTGATACAATCTGGTAAAAATCAAGGCGCTAACTTGGTAACAGGTGGCGAACGCATTGGCGATAGAGGCTACTTTCTTGCTCCAACGGTATTTGCAAATGTTAAAGACGATATGACTATAGCTAAAGAAGAGGTAAGCATTAAAATTGTTTGTAAGACGTAATGTAACATATCGGAATTGAAATAAAATCATTCTTTTGGTAGATATTTGGTCCAGTTCAACAAATCCTAAAGTTCCACGATTTAGAAGAAGTTATTGAACGCGCTAATAATACCGATTATGGATTAGCTGCTGCAGTTTTAACGAATGATCTTAGTAAGGCGAATTATATAGTGCAAGGTCTTCGTGCTGGTACTGTATGGTAAGTTATTTGGAAATATTGTACGAATGAAGCTCTAAAAAAAGACAAATTAATTTCGTTATTAATTTTTATGCAGGATTAACACATATAATACGATAATTCCTCAAGTGCCATTTGGTGGCTTCAAAATGTCAGGACATGGCAGAGAACTTGGAGAATATGGTCTTGAGGCATACACGGAAGTAAAAAGCGTAATTGTTCAACTTGAACAGAAAAATTCATAAATGGTTGTCAAATTCTTATTAAAGAATCATTTTATAAGCATTTTGAACATTTTTACAAGCATACACTGAAAAAAAGCAAGTATAAGTAATTTTTAACAATAAATTATAAAAATCTATTGGGTGGTTCAGAAAGTTTGTGTCGATTTTGAAGGAAAATTGAAACGCAGAAGATTTAAATTTTAGTATATATTTATTAAATTATATAGGTGCCATTCTGTTCTACAACCTTTCTCCATCTTTCAGGCAACTTGAAAATTCCGTCCTTCCAAAATCTCTCAGGTTTTTCAGTGAAAAACTTTTCTAAGTGATTTTTTACCTCGACCAAAGAGTTGAAGCTTTTTCCATTAAGGGAATTTTATAACGATCAAAATAGGTGGAAATCAGAAGACGCGAGGTCTGATGAATATGGTGGATGGGCTAGAATATCCCAACCGAGCTCCAACTTTTGTCGAGTTATCAAAGACACATGAGGCCGCCATTGTCCTGATGAAACATGACACCCTTCCAATTCGCTATTTCTGGACGTTTTTGTTCAATTGTTGTCTTCAATTCATCTAATTGGGAACAATACTTCTCTGAATTTATCGTCTCGTTGTTTGGTAAAAGCTCATAATACAGGATCCCTTTCCAATCCCACCAGACACAAAGCATGATTTTCTTTGGATGAAGACCGGCTTTTAGGGTGGCTAAAGATGGTTCATTCCGCTTTCCCCAAGATCTTTTTCGCTCAATTGTAAATGATCCATTTTTCATCTCCCGTTACTACTACTTGCTTCAAAAATAGTGTCTCCTCGTTGCGTTTATAGAGCGAGTCACAAATGCGATCCATCAGATTTTTCTCCGTTAAATCGTGGGGAACCCATACATCAAAACGGTTTATGTAGCCAAGCTTCACAAAATGCTCGTGGATGGTGGATTTTGACATATTCAACATTTCTGCTAATTTACAATTAATTTGTAGCGTGAGTTATTTTCGATCAGTGTTTTAATCTGATCTTCATCTGTGGAGGATCTATCCAGGCGTTCTTGATTTTCAAGGTTGAAAAACCAGTTTTAAACTAGCAAATCATTTCCGCACAGTTCTGTCAGCTACAGTATCTTCGCCATAAACAGCGCATATCTTGTTTGCCATTTGTATAGTATTTTTATCTTTCCGGTAAAAGAAAAGTATTAAATGCTTAAAATACACTTTATTTTCTTCTATATTCAAAGGCGTATAAAATTGACAAAAATTAACGTATCGCAACCAAATTTTTTTCCAAGTGTGCCTGAAGTATCATCTTTTACGATACGTACGTATGTCATTTATTTTCAATCGTTGATATATTCAGATCTGTGTTACGCCACCTTCCAAAAATCGGCACAAACTTTCCGAACAACTCAATATAATAAATTTAAAATTTATTATGATAGATTTTTATGATTTATTAAATGTAAAAAAATATGTTAAAAAAAAATTTAGCAGTTACAATTTTTTAAATTTATCTTATACAAAATTATCTATAGGGCATGAATTTGTATATTATGAACACATATAAAACGATATTTTTAAGCTGCAACACGATAGTGAGATAACAAAGAAATAATTTATCGCACAATGAATATCTTAATTCGTGATTATGAAAATATATTAGGTGTAGTAAAAAGAAATCCATTATTTTTGCATGAAATTGAATGGAAAAATAATGGATTCTTTTTATTACACCTAATATATAAATATTTTTTGATAAAATATATTATAAAATTTTCAATCT
>NW_017259295.1:121153-123394 GCF_001594045.1 Atta colombica
AATAAAAATTCTTGCAAAACATATTAAAATATAAATATTTTTCAATAAAATATATTATAACAATTTTCAATCTTTCATTTTTCTACCTCATTTCTATTTACTTAAGCATAATAAACGCGTTATATTAAAGAAATTTTAATTCAACAAATTAAATTATCGCAATGCAAAGTTTGTCACGCTTGCTAAATTATTATTGGTCGTTTTGCCAAATAAGTATAAGTTGAATATTTTTAAGACTACATTTTCTTATTTTTTTAGTTTAGAATAATAAAATATTAAATTTTAATTTTCTTTTTTAATTTTAATTTTCGGTATCAGAATATTCATAATATGGAATTTTATTGCAGACGTTTGTTTCCAGTGGATATGTACCGTTTTCCAAATCCTCTTCCAGATATTTCTTGCAAAAACGAGATATAATACTTGCACCAAGCGCGTCACCTATAATATTGATTGTTGTTCTGAAACGATCGCTGCAAAATAAATATATTTTCTTTTTTACTGCAAATACAAAATATATTCATATGAAATTTGTTACGGAATATATTTGTAAATTTATGATTTTTCAACTTAAATGAACGATATCGTATTCACATGAACCAGTCGACAGCGATAATCAGTGAAACATCTTCAATGGGTACTCCTATAGAATTTAACACCATTATTAACATCATATAACCACCACTGGGTATACCGGCAGCGCCCACGCAGGATACCGTACATGTAACACTATAAAAATATTAAAGTTACATAAAAAATTAAAAGATTTAATTCATATTGTTTTAAATTATATAGAATATTTCTCCAAAAAAGAAGCAATTTAATCGCGTTCAAGTCAATTACTAAAATGTTTTAATCACTGACCTGATAATTATTATCTTCAACAATGAAAATTGCAGTCCACGTAATTGTATAATAAATATCGCCCCAATAGTTTCATACAGCGCTATTCCATCCATATTTATTGCTGCTCCAATCGGTATAATAAAATTTGTTACTTTGGGATTTATGCCGAAGTCTGCTAAACATTTTATTGTGTAGGGAACTGTGGCGGTGCTAAATTATATATTTAATTAGAACGCGAAATTTTGTCTTATTTGCATGTCAATTTTTTTTTTATACCTTGACGATGTTCCAATGGCTGCTGCAAAAGATGGACCAAGCTTGGATATAATTTTATATGGCGATCTACGCGTAATGATCCAATGAAGGAATGGTAGGATCACAAAACCCTGCAGTATTAGTCCAATGAACACTGTTAGGATATAAAATACAAGATGGCTTATTATATCGCTAAAATCGTCTATTTCTAGCATTCGACCAGCGATAAGGAAAGTCACACCTACTGGTGCCAACCTAAATAAAAAAAGTTTTATTATTCATGTGCAATCTAATATATTCTATATGTTACATATTTTTTATTATTGGATTATATTATTAAATTATATTAAGAAATTTCATACTTTAACGCGCTGCAACGTACAGTGTTACCCATCTCATAATTTTCATCGTGACATCGGCTAAGGAAGTAAAAAAGTCCGACAATGGCTTTCCTTTTTCACCTATTTTTCCAATTGCTAAACCTATTAACAGACTGTAAAATACTAAACCCAAGACATTTGTTCCTGCTACATATTCACTCGTTATGGGCCATTCTTCTATTGGTACTATAACGAATTAAAAATATGCTTTCATAAAATGTGCATAATTTTTAAGTAATTACATTACAATTAGCTTACATTTTCATTTTGTATGAACTTTCACAAATAGCTGAGAAGCAATATTTAAAATTTAATTTTTATTTTTACACTACTCATAAACCTGTATAAAATTAACTTATAAAACTTCTTTTGTTATTTGCGGCTCCAAAAAGTATCATCCCAAAGACAAATTATTTTTAATAACATTCTAAAAAAAAATCTAAAATAATTAAATAGACGAAGACGTGATTGCAAGTTACAATTTAACAAAATTGTTGAAAAAAAAGAGAAGAGCAAGCAAGTGAAAATATATGATGTCTAATATGTATTGCAGTACCTGATGCATTGACTGGTTGTTCTAAAACAGTTTGATACTGTAATAAAGAAAATATTATAATTTTAAGATTTTTAAGGTGCTGTAATAAGAAAAGAGATTTTTGAAATAGAGATAATATAATCTAATATTTAAAAATTATATTATTTAATTAAACATACATTATACATACATGCACGTACTAAATTTTCGGGTATAAGATTACTG
>NW_017259295.1:123494-127501 GCF_001594045.1 Atta colombica
ACACAAATTACTTACTTTTTTAAGTCTATAATACATATATCATGAACTATAGATTGACAACTTTTAGTAACTTATTAAATAAATTTTAAATATGTAGTTATCATTAGATTTTGTAATGTTCATTCCTAAATAATAAATATAATGTCACGATCGACATATTTATATTGAGAATAGTTTTACTAGTATTATATAACATGACTGTTTCTGACAAACAAGATCCAAAGATGAGTCTATTTGCAAGAAGCTTATCAATGTTTGTAATACTGACATCTCATCGTGATTTCTCGATCTTACTGTTCTTTCTGTTTTATTTAAGATTTAAATAAAAAATAAAATTTATGTAATAAGTTAATAATTAAATCTGTATTACTGAAAATGATTCAAGACGTTTAAGTTAATTGTTATACAATAAAAAATTGATGTACACCTAGCTGGTTCTGATTGATATTTTTCTTATTTAATTTATTGAATAACTATTTCAATTTAAAAACTTCGAAAACAAAGTATTATTAGCATATTCAGGACTATATTAACAAAAAGTAAATATATTTTTTAATGTCATCTAGCGGGAAAAACGCCACGAATTTTTTCCCACACCTAATATATATATTTCAATTTTTACATATACATATTACAATTTACATATACATAACGCTCAATCCGAGAAAAAATGTTATATAAATGGACATATTTTATATATAATTATATATAATTATATATAAAACATTTTTTCGCGGGAAGTTTATGATGATTAAAGAAGTTTAAAGAAGTATATATAACTAGATGTTAAAACATGCTATACTTTCGTTATCATAATTAGATACATCACCACTGTTACAATAAGTATATTTTTAAATAATTTTTTAAGAAGATTTTGTGATTATTCACTGAAGAAGGCTTTGTAAGCCGAAACATTTGTATATTGAATTATATTAAACGACGCAATGCCAAGTACATAAAAAATTTCTTATCTATTTAAATTATTCCTAAGTCATTTGTTAAAAAACTCAAATAGTCACGATACCGTTAAATTAAATGCTAAAATATATATCTTAAAATGTTTCGAAATGTTCAAAAACAAAACGTAACGTTACATTAAAAGTTAGCTACACATCATATATTGACTTATATTAGCGCCATTTTGTTACGGCGAGTTATTAAACATATAAAATCGTTCCATAGATATAATAATCCTTGAAATCGGTTATCTGATAGTGGAGATATTAAGAAAAGCCATAATCCACTTTTTTTTTATTAGTTTTATAAAAAAAGTTTTAAAAGTTATGACAGCTCATAATAATGAACAAGCATTCATCATTTAATTACCGAAACATATCTAGAATTGTGTCCACTGTTATAAAGGTTTTTGTGGACGTTGATGTACTTATAGTTTGTTTGTCCCTCATTAATTCGCCCGGCCGTATTGTCTGAACAAGTACAACACATAAAATTATTCCAATCGTAGTAGTTGTCAGATAATAGCACAATGCCATGAATCCAATAGGTCCTGTAATTATAATGGATTCTAAAGAAAGCAACTTTCGTTTCCTTGTAATATTTTTCTATAGTTCTTTATATATAAAAAATGTTTTATGATATATTTAATTTGTATCTAATTTTTTCTTTAATTCCTTTTTAATATAAAAAGTATAGTAAGTAAAAGTAAAGAGTGCGTGAGATTTCGTTAAGAATTTTGATTTAAATTTTAATTTAAAAACTTACCAGATTTGGTGAGATTACAAGTGGCACTTATAATACTGGACGTGACGAGTGGTAATATTAAACAATTTACTACTCTAAGAAACAGCTCTCCAAGAAATTTGATATATATGATATCTCGTTGAGTCCATGTTCTTCCGCTATAATTCTTAAGACCCAAGCCGCACGACATTCCAATAATCACACCGATCAATGTTATGATTATCAACTTATGTTTCGACAGCGAAAGTATCAATGATATCAATTTAGACATTGTAGCTAATTTTTTAAAATACTGTTGAAACATAATTAAAAATTATATTTTATAATCGGGAAAAGGGGGGGGGGGGAAGGAAGCAATCTATAATTTAGCAAATCTTTTTAAAGCGAAATTATTAAAAAGTAAAAATTTTTGTTTAAAACGTTATAATTAGAATTAAAATACAATCCAAATTAAAACTGTAATTAGAGGCTAATATTCAAATAAAGATTATTTATGAATGATAAAAGACAGTTAAGTAAATGTTTAAAGTTTACAAATATTCGATCTAGTTTAATTAAGAATTATCTATTGTTAAATAATATGCATACTTATTATTCTTGTTCTATCATATCCTAAATATTATTTCTATGTTTAAATTAAAATTTATTAAATTCAAGACTCTAATTCAAGAATATTGGATAATTTATAAAATACTTACCTCATATAAATAAAAATGTGTTCTATCCACAATGAAGAAAATTTGTTTACATTATAATAAACATTCCAAAAAACAACTTTAGTTTGAGAAAATTCGAAAAATACTAAATGGTCGTATAAGAAACACTGTCTTAAGAGATTTTCTGAAGATATGTTATCTAAGACAAGAGGTACTTTTATCAGGAAATAAACGTACTTGACGACGAAATAGGTAGTAAATGTTGCAATTTACTTGTCTCTTTCTATTCACTATTTTCACAGGGTCGTGCAAAAAAGAAGTGCAATGGATGCCTTGAACTAGAGCCTTTAGTCTCTAATTATTGCCTTACAATTATTGTAACCTAATAGGCAGTTATTATTTGAATATTGACATTATTAAAGTTCAGTAGTAGTGAAGAAAGTAGTAATAAACAAAACAGTTGATAAATGATTCTTTATTATTTTTCAGTTTTTAATGCTTTACCTATAAGTAACACTTGTATATGCTCTAAGAAAGGCGTAATCGCTTATTTATAAAGAGCATATATACACTATATTTATGAATAGATATTATGAAGGTTCTCATTTTTATTTTTGCACTAGACCCTATAGTAACTAGGACCTCGAAAACCTTTTGCACGGCTCTGTTACTTTATTTCCAAATTGAAGATGTCCGGACAGTGATTGAGAATGAATGTGTACAACAGACTGAAGGAAGATAAGACAGAATAACGGTGAGATACGTTAAACAGGATAATTGGATAATTAGAAAATCGCTTCAAGAACTCAGATCAAATGGCCGCTTGAACAAAAACGTTATAAATTTTGGAATTATTAATAAAAAAAGTTTTTGTTACTGCTATCTTTATTATTTACTGTTAAATTTTTAATTCATTTTATTAAAAAATATAAGAAAAATTATTTATTATCTTTTATGATAATGTTAGGCATTTTCCATTTAGTGACAAATCGACACAAATGTCTTTTTTATCATTCAGAGAATAATAAAAATAGAACAACATTTGTATTGACTTGTGTCAATAAAAGAAAGCACTTATTATCATAAATTATCTTGGTGTATCGTCATATTCCTACTTAAGAAATTTATCGTTGAATAGGATATTATGGAAACACGATAATAATTAATGACAATGATAATAATACAAAGCAACGAATTATTACGCTGGTAATTATGTGTAATATTCTTTTCTAGTTTTATTTATTTCGCACCTATTACAGTATAATAAATATGTTGCATGAGACATTACGAGGGGATATTTACACACGTTCCTCATTTTCAGGCCATAACTTTACGTATTTGTAATGAGTTCGTAATATCGTTTCTTCTTTAACTTTTTCTTTCTAATATAATTTATACATATCTTTACAATATTATTCTTTCGGTTTAAAGTTATCCATTAAAAGATCACATATGCATTCTGTTTGCATCCAGTCTTCTGAAATTTTCATTGTTAAACTTTATCATTAAATGTTATCTTCTAACCTGGCATTAACATCACGACTAAATATTTTCTCTCCCTCTCCCCTCCCTTTTCCTCTCCCTCTCTCCATCTATCTATTTTTCTCTCTTCAAAATTTTTATAATAATTTTTTAAGTATATATATATAT
>NW_017259295.1:127601-168573 GCF_001594045.1 Atta colombica
TACTATTTTTAGTAACTTTTACTATTTTTATTTCTGACTGTTGCAAACCGAAGTTTCTTTTCTAAGATCGGTGATTCGGAGACTGGGCAGTGTTTGCGATATTCTGTATAAGCGTCACATACAGACATACACATACACATGCCCAATACAAATGCGTGTATATGTGTATGCACGTAATATATTAGTGAGATCAGTAAATAATTCCATTAACGTTATATTTATACAAAGTCATGTTTTGTTTAGTTTACATATCTATGTCTACATATACTTTCCCTATGCAAATTAATATTTGGTTTTGTGTGCTACGCGATTTCCGTTGTTCATGTTATATCAGAATATTCATTCTTCCTTCTTCTTCCTTTTTATTTGAGGTAATTTGATTTTGCTCAAATAAACAGAGAAAAATTTGTTTATTGACTTTCGCTTTTTGTTCGCGGCAGATCGCCATCTACGATATTGGCTCGTGGCTCTTCGCCGAGACAATCCATGAGGTACAGCCTATGGCAGCGAAAATAAATACATTTTTTAATTATATTTCATATAATGGTATTTATATAAGTATGTAAATTCACTAAGACAGATCGTATATCCACTAATACAGACTAATTATTATTACGCCATTGTATGAGATTAGATAATTAGACTGCGAAATATGCAAAATACTTAACTGAATATTAACCATTAAACAGTTTTAGCAGTCGATCGTAATTTAGAGTTATTAAAAAATAAAATAAAAAGATTGAACTTGCCATCTGTAAATATGCAATTTATACAAAATGCATTTTATGCAAAATATTCAGTTTTTTTTTTATAAATATCCGCAGTCTATTGATAACAGATAATTTAATTAAAAAATGTTTCGTTCAATTAAAAAAAAAATAAAGTATTTTTAAAATTATTTTATAATTACGCTAATAAATCGGCACGCTAAATTCAACCAAACTATATTTCGTGAAATATTATTTAAATGATTTTAAATACTAAGTTATTTGCTGTTGCTTGTAAATTTATTGAAATTATTACAAATATGTACCTGTCCCTACAAGGGAGTTTCCTTACGTGCTTCCGCCTTCCATTGGAATCCATTTACACGTGTTGTAATAGGTTTATTTCTATTTGTAGCATTCTCAATTCCATTTCTAACACCTGCTACTAATCTCATGGCTGGGTTGGATACCAAACCATTACGCTTTGGTTTTACATTGCTTGCACTGAAATGAAATATAGTGATACTTTATACGAAATGTGCTTACGAATAACATATATGTATATTATTTTGTTCCATCGAAGAGTTGACATGACAAGTTAAATGTAAGTTAAAAAGAAAAGTAATAATGTATCAAAATTTTAGAAAAAAAAGAATAACTTTATAGTGACATGTATTTGCTTTTGATCAAGCAATACATTTTTAAGTAAACAATGTTAAAACCAATTGATACATAGCATGATAAATATGTCTAACATTGTCGTATGTCCTCCTTGACTACATATTCTATCTTTTTTCGCTCGGGAGGGTTGAAAAAGGAAGGAAAGCCTATCGCTCATGAAGCGGTGTGTCTTCCTTATACGACCATTGTGATTTCTGCAAAGTCTAAAGAATCGCATTGAAAAAAATTAAGATAATAAGTATATTTTTTAATAAAATTTTGATTGAGAAAGATGGAATTATGTACATATGATTTTTGTGGATGATGTGCACGTGTGAAACATAAGACAAATATACATGACGTTTGATTGACACTCGCTGAGTCTTGTGAACGTATGCCTATAAATAATTTACAATTTCTAAAATGTAGTCTGATGTCGTGTCTTGTAGGTGAACAAAAACATTGCACGATGAAAAAACGTTAGTTGTATATGCTGTGGTAAACATAATTAGAGTGTTAGTATAGTGCTTACTTGTGTATATAATTTATTTCTTATTAACTGTGCTTACCTTCCAGGTGTGTGATCCGAAACGTGCTTGACATTTCTACCAACACCAGCGCCGCTGTTTCCCAAAATTATTCTCATATGAGTGTCTCGTGTAAAATGCGTGTCAGCCGAATTTCGTTTCTCATCATGCCCGTTCTCCTTATCTTTCCCAATATTCAAGCCTAACATTTCGTTCGTTAATTCAAATGGCTTACTAATATTATTCCTATCAATAATCTCAGTTTTGATGTTGATAGGCTCGTAGATGACGGGCGTATGATTGTATCCCATCTGCGTTTTATACGACATATTTGGATTTGCTGCCAGCAACGATACGCCCAGCTGACTCTGTATCACGTTAACTGCTGTTTGAGCACTAGGTGGACTCGTGTTTGTAGGTGAGTAAGGAATAAGACTGTCGCTTAACGGAGAGTGCGGAGGTGAGGCGTATATTGGACTCTGCGGCTCGCTTTTCAAAGGTGACAATAATTTGCTGAGTGGTCGACTCTTTGCTCCCCTTGAGCACTGCTGTAGTTGTTGAGTGAAAGATAACGGTGTCTAAAATTATGAAAATTAAGTAGTTTAGATTTTGTTTTATAGAGAAGAATTAAATAATTTACAAGACATTATTTTTTTAAAAAAGCTAAATAATTTATAAGACATTATTTTTTTAAAAAAGCTAAATAATTTATGTTTTATAAGAATTACATAATATTAATCATAACATAATGATAAAATAAATTGCTCTAATTTCATCATTCAATAAGCGATAAATGTTGTCACGTACTTTAATTACCTGACAATTAACCATCGAGTTCTGATTGAATTTTCCTTGATCGCTCTTAGTGCTGCCAGTTAAATTACTGCTCGATTTGCTATTGCTAGAATTGTTGCCTAAAGAAACACAACTGCGTCGTTTCGTTGAGTCTGGCGATTCCGCTGGACTGTATTGCGTTGATAGAGGATTTAGAATTGCCGATGAAGGTTTAGTTTCAGCCGTTGAATTAGATGTGACAGAAGTAGCACTACTACTACCACCTAAAAATTATGCAGCGTTACATTATTGTTTCAATTTTCGATTAACATATCAAAAGAGATTTCGGTAAAAAATTTATTATCATAAATAAAAAAGAAACAAAATTCTATTGAAATAATAAATTTCAGATTCAACAATTTTATCTCTTGCAGAAAAGAAAAGATAGGAGGATAGTGATTTAGCATATGTTTTGTTTTGAATAGTGTTTTCAATGGATTTGAATCGAATCGAAATTGGTTAACCCGAAAGTGCCATAAATTCGTTCAATCAGAAACCAAAGTAGAGCATGTGATGTCATTAATCGACGTCAGATTGATTCAAACTCACTGCAGTTGAAAATGCTATAAATGTGTACAAGACAATGAATTAATAGAAAACGAGACTATCAATTAACCTCCATTGATACCAGGCCTCAAACTGCGTTGATTCGCAGAATGCTCTTCCAACAGCCTGACAACTGTATCGTGACCGCTTTTAGCTGCTACTTTAATAGCGTTACGTCCACAGTGATCGGAGTGATTAGGGTCAGCTCCATGGTTCAAAAGCGCCCGAACACAGTGTTCGTGTCCTTCCTGAGCAGCTATACCTAAAAATTGCATTCTCCTATCATCTAACATACCCTAGTTTTATAAGAGAGCTACAACTAGTTATATATAAAAAAGTTATAAAAAAATAATTTTATATAGTCGATGTATAGTTTATTCATATGATTCATATGATTGTAGATATTGTTCATGATTAATGTACCTAGAGCCGTTGCACCTTGATTACAAGTGTGATCAGGAGTGGCACCATGTTCCAAGAGCAATCTAACAATCGCTGCATGACCTTGCCAAGCAGCCGAATGAAGCGGTGTTCTATTTTCATTGTCACAAGCGTTCACGCTAGCTGCTCCCTCGGTTAGCAACAATGCTACCATTTCCACGTGTCCTTGCCAGGCGCTTACATGTAATGACGTTCTACCCTGTAGAACACAAATATAATAACTATCAATTCCAGGAGTATACATATAAAACGCGAATCATTTCAGATATTAAAATAAAAATTGAGTAACTTCTTTCAACGCGACTAATGATTACTTACTTCTGAATCTCTACCTTCTACATCCGCGTTCGCATGTTCGAGTAAAAACCTCGCCATAGCTAATCTGTTTTCTAATGCGAGTATATAAAGAGTGCTTCTTCCATCGGCATCTTTCGCGTTAACATCAGCATTATGAGATAACAATATCTTCACTGTATCATAATGTCCTTCCAGAGCCGCAAGTCTATAAATATGTAAGAGAAAATTCATTAAAAAATATCTACAATTTTATTTATAATCTTATTTGTGTAGATTAAGGAGATTTAATTCATAAATTATTAGAGAGAAACATCTAAATCTATCTTAAAAGAAAAAGCCAATCTTTCCCAAATGCATAAATTACTTGTCTTTTACAAACTAATTGGATTATAGTCTGTAAGATGCGATCGTAGCTTTTTCTCGATTAATTAAAAATTAAGTTTTAAAATAATAAATTGTATAACAGTATATAACATCATAAATTATTACATCAGCACAGTACCTTAAAGCGGTTTTACCATCATGGGCATGCTGATCTATAGGCGCGTTGTGTTGTTTCAGCAATCTCTCTACCAATGACGTGTGCCCTTCCTGTGCTGCGAGCATAATAGCGCTCTTTCCATCATTGTCCGTCTCGTCAATCTTCGCGCCAGCCTCCAGTAACGCCTCACAAACATCGACGTGACCCTCGAATGCCGCATAGTGTAGTGGGGTCCAGCCAGAATTGTCTCTATGTTGCTCATCTAGGCCTTATGTAGAAATTACATCTCTTTATACACTTATGATGGAGAGACAGAGATCAAGCACAATATGCTTGCGCCAGTTAAACTAATTCTACAATGTACCTCTGGCGAGCAATTGCTTCACGACGTCCGTGCCGCCCTGGGCAGCGGCTACGCTGAGAACGGTTCTGCCTTCGTTGTCTATAGTGTCGACGCAGCAGCCCCAGTACAGTAAGAGCTTGACGACCGAGCCGTGTCCCATACTCGCGGCCGCCCACAAAGGCGTCCTCCCAGTGACGTCGCAATGATCCATATCCGCGTCGAATTCCAAAAGCAAATCGCAAACGTCGCGATGACCCTCGAACGCGGCGACTAGCAGCGGAGTCATGCCGTCTTTGTCTTCGTGATCCACGGTGGCACCTCGCTCTAAAAGTATCGTAACTACCTGCGACAGACAAAATTAACATACAATATACATTAACACACAATATATATTACTATTTAATATAATCTGTTTAATATATAATATAATATATCTAATATATTAAATTTTACTTATATTGCATATGAATTATTTTAATCAAAACCATTTTCATCACATTTATAGAACAGAATTATACTAAGTTATCAATGAATTCAAAAATTCTCGGATACTAAAGATTCTCTGATGATGAAGAGTACACCGAACTATATTATAGTTTAATGTAAACTTTATATATAGTTATGCGTATGTGTGTTATTCATGTGTGTCCGATCGAACCTTTACATATCCGTGATTGGCAGGAACACATAGTGCGGCAACGCTGAGCGCAGTTCTGCCGTCGCTGTCCGCGTGATCGATTTCAGCACCGAAATCCAAAAGATGTTCCACGATCTCATTATGACCCATATATGCTGCGGCGATTAAAGCAGTTCTACCTTCATCGTCTGTTCTGTTAACGTCCGCGCCGTGTTTTAAGAGAGCCTTAACGATATCCTCGTGACCGCCCCATGCGGCGGCTCTTAATGCAGTTCGTTGATCCCAATCCGCGCAATCTACCATAGCCCCGTGTTTCAGAAGTTGTTCGACCACCTGAAACAGAACTCGTGAGAAACACCTGTTTCATTTATGATTCTGAGAGATCTGTAATTTAATGGTCTTACTATCTCTTACATGTATATAATGCGGAGTTAATGAGACTTGCATATGTTCTTAGAAATTCGCCACTTAATCTAATTATACCTGAGTATGCCCTCCCCAGGCAGCGGCCCTGAGGGCGGTCCAGCCGTCACAGTCTGCATGATCCGCCCTCGCACCGGCAGCTAAAAGAACACGCACCACATCCGAGTAACCATGTCTGGCGGCCAAGTTCAGTGGCGTTTGTCCATTACGGTCGACCGCTTCCAATTTTGCCTGAAATCCATCAAATTATTTCTATAATATTATAATATTATAATATTATATTTCTATAATATTATATGGAAAAAAAATGAAAATAGATGTTTTACTTTTAAAAATGGATGACATTTAATTAAAAAAATTATTCTTTGCAAAAAAATGCATAAAACTTGGAAACAAGATTTTAGAAAAATGCACAAAATTGGAAATTAAATTTATAATTAATAATTTTGATATGCTTGATTATTTAGTTTGTAATATGGTTAAGGTAATAACTCTCTTAATTAGTTAAAATTTTTAATTTGAAATTATAGTTTGCATACCTGAGGACAGGCTGCAAGCGCCAATTCCAGAAGAGATGCATTGCCGTCGGCGGCTAAAGTGTGTAACACCGTTCGTCCATAAGAGTCTGTTTGATTGATATCTCCGCTTTCACCGAGAAGCTCAGTTAGCGGTTCACTTGGAGATTCATCAATGGGGCTCACATCTTGCGAAACCTTTGTGTAGGAAACGCGAGATTAAATTTTCCGTCGCTACAATTTTTAATTACAAAATTTTTATTACAAATATTTTCCATAATCAATAAACTATGGTGTAGCGTTATCGAATTATGTATTATGAGTCATACCACATTGACGACATATGGAACTTAATAATGCTTGAAATTTTCTATAAGTCGCATTGTTCTCTCTTATCATAAATATAGTATACTGACCTCAAAAAACTAGATTAGATATTGTTTTATCATAATTTCCTGTTTTCATATTTCCAACATAATTAGAGATTAGATATCTATTACTATTATATTCAACACAGCATCCCGAAAGGTTTTAAAAATAGTATTCGTATTCAAAATGAACTTTAACTATCTTAAATGAATTAGATTTTTATTTTAATAAAAAGAACACTACCTGACTAGAAGAAATAGCATCTTTGCTAACATCATCATCAATCGTTTTCTCAGAAGGTTTAGCGCCAGTATCAATTAGCAATTTCAGAAGTTTAACATCCTGCCTGGGCCAAAGAATGCACTCGGAGCTATCCAGATAACAGCCTTCGATGGGCGCGTTACTACCAATCATCCAGAGTACTTGAAGAGTGTAGACATCTAACGTGGTGTTAACCGGAATGCTCGTTATAACACGTTGCAGATGTTGTGCCAGTACGCAGATCTCGTCGGGATTGAGCTCGGGGCCGCGTAGAGTGTAGTAGGCCGCCAGCATGGCATGACCCTCAGTGGCCGAACAAAGATACTTCTGGGTACAGTGCTTCACGTCCAATAGCCATTCAGCGAAGCTGTGATGAAAAAGCATCAATGCACCGGCACGCGAGACCGATATCACCCGTCGCAGCAAATGAAGCCGGCGATTGAAGTCCTCCACGGTGATGCCGACGCAAGCCGTCTTCACACTCTCGTACAGAATCTCTTGAGTGATGGGCAATTTGGCGGCGAGTATAACATTGAGTAGAGGCTGCACCTTGCTGAATTGCTTCCTGCTGAAGAGTCGCTGGCAGAGCCAGAGATATAGGCCGTTCAGCGTTCCCGGTATCTCTCGCACCTCGCGCAAAACAATAAAATTCTCCGCCACGCCGTCGAGAACTTTCTCCAGATACAGAAAGCATCCGTTGCTCTTTATGTGCAGCTGGTTCAGCATCTCGGCGGTGTCACGCGAGATGTGCTGCCTGTGAAAGTAGTTTATGGAAGTATTAGCGAAACGATTATTCACGAGTGACAAGTAAAATGTAAGTTTAAATATCATTGTTGTTGTTAATAAACATAAACTGTGCCATTTAAATGTGTTTAACATATTCATTTATTAGAATATAATTTTCTCTCACAGAATTAAAAAGAATTAAAAAGAGAATTTTTTTATCTTTTCTCAATTTTCTCAAAAATGACTATCAATAAAATTAATGCAAATGTATTAATTGATTTGTTTTAACTATTTGATGATATGAAGTTTAATACTTCTATCATCAGCAATAGAGATCTTCAAAAACAGAAATGTCTTATTGTTCCTATACAATAAAATTATATTGAAAAAATTCTAGTATACACTTGTTAAAGTTTTAATCAATTTAATCATCATAAAAGTCGGATTTTATGTATTTTCAACAGATTTAAATATTACCTACTAAAATTCACAATCAAAATATCGATACTTTTAAAGGTTACCGGTAAAGGATTAATAAAAAAATTCGTTCAAGCAGATAACAAATACAAATAGTTGACGAGAATTAAATGTCCTAGATGCACAACAATTATCCTGTTGTTACCTAAGCGCGTCTTCCTGATCCAGCCGCGCGAGGATATATTGCTGAACATCCCTAACGACCTGGGACTTTCTTAGGTCGTCCAGTGAGATCTTGCGAAAGCCGGTGAACATACGCGATATAGTCTTACTCTGTCGTCGAGCGGTGCAAACTAACAAAAGCCATTGTGGGAATAGATGGTGATGATTAGCCAGCAATTCAGCTATTGTACGACTGACATTATCATTTTCTCTCCGGGAGTCCCTAGTGCCAGTTTGCGGTGGATTCAATGTCTGGCCCTCGTCAATAGAGTCCACTAGCAAGAAGAGACAGTTCTTTGGCGGCTCGACTTCCAACAGCGGGAAAAGCAAAGCCTTCTTCAGAGCGTCGTCCGGATCTCGGTCCAGAACGTCCGGTTGCAACGCGGCCTGTATCTCCGGATCGGTCCGCAGCTTCTCGGCGTAGGCCTCCGCGACGGCCTCCCTGGACGTGAGAGGCGGCGCAGTTGCGACGATCGTCGTCGTCGTCGTAGTCGGTGTCGTCGTCGTAGGCATTGCCATCGCCATTGTCGTCGTCGTTGTCATCGCCGTCGCCGTCGTCGTCGCCGTGAGCATCGTTGAAGTGACCGTAGTCGTGGCTGCATTCGCGGATGTCGCTGGCGAGATGGGCGTGGACGACGCTCGATGTTGAGAGCCGTCTGAGCTTGCCTGGAGCAATTGGGCCACTAGAGACCGCACAAATTGAGCGGGTGACAGAGAGGCCTCGCTTCTAGCCTGACAGAAGTGTCGGGCTAGCAGACGACGATTCAGTGACCGCTGATGCCTCGCGGAAGCGCCGCTTGACGGCCACGCCAATTCGGCGCAGAGAGCCGTCTTCCCGCTTCCCGGTCCGCCTACGATCAGAGCACCGCACGTCTTCGATTGCGGCCTCTGCTCCAGGCAGTGCGACAGCTTCGTGAAGGCCCATTCTCGGCAGAAGAAACGCTTCTTCTCGATCACTGGCGCCGCCATCTCGACGTCCTAATATCTCTCTTCTCCTGTTTCTCCTTGGCGCGATGAAACCGCTTCGCGCGATTGAGTTTATCGGAGTTTCCTAGTGTAAATCGATTGGCGTAAGTAGATCTTTGGCATAGGTTTCACTATATCGGTTTCAATCGAGGTGTTTAGCTCGTCTAGACGTATCTGATCGGATATCTGATCGGATAAGCTGTTCTCTCTTCTATCTCGCTCTCTCCGGAGTATCGCGACTAAATGCAGATCTGGTGTAAATGATGAGATGGGTGGCGGTTCAGATCGGCTTAAGTGCAGCGACAAGATTGACCTGGCTGCGTTGCTCTGTCAACGGAACATTGGTGGGAGCCCCAGGGGGCTCTGAGGCTTCCTCTGACTCCATTCAGGCTTCTCATCGCCTTATAGCCGCCTTGTAACAATGCGCTTCGCGTCCTTGCATGCTATCTGAAACAAAAGAAAATCTCTTTTCCTTCTTGTTCTCTCTGTTCCTCGAGCACTTTGTGAATGCTTATAAAAAGTAGAATGATGGACATAAAATTAATTTCTCGCCACAAAATGATGACCGAGATAAAATTGTCTTCAAACAGAAAGGAATAGAGGAATCTACGTTAAAACACGTAAGGTACTTCTCGTTAAAGTATATTCGGACGCAACAATTACGCGGCTGCGGCAAAATACTCGTTTACATCACGATAGACACGGTAATGTAGCAGTAGTTAATAAAATAAATTCAGAGGACTTTCATCGCCGTATAAATACATAGCTCGCGTTTACGCAAGTAATTTGGATATATCATGCGCGACATATCTCTAGCAGACTTTTAAAAGATTTTCCTTCTCCGATTCTCGTCGCAATTAAGTGGTCCAACTAACCGTCTAATTGATTCGCTTAGTGTTAATCTTTAAACCAGGCGCGTCTTCTGGAGGCTGGATAGCCCTTCTTCCCAGACTTTAATCATTACCGTCCCAACTTGGCGCGATTTTGCCCGGAGGTAAAACGATATTAAGTTAAGATAGTCTTCCGTTTAACAAGATAGATTAGCGCGCTGTTAATGCGATAATTAATAATCCTAACACTGGAAAGTTCGACGACCTCGCCCATCGCGTTCCGCCGGATGCGTTTATATCGCATTGAAGGATAAATATCGTATTACGGCGAGCAGTGCGGGTTTCTCGCAATCTTTCCGCGTTTAACGATTTTTATTGGTAGGAGCTCGCCGAGGATTTTTACTTTTTATTTGGAAAACCAGCTTTCTTCGACTTCCTCGCAACTCGTCCACATTCAAATGGCTTTGATTTTATATAAACTGATATAACGTTTGTTAATTTTTGTGTAATCTGGGCATGTCTTGCGTTCATGGCTTTTATTATTTAAGATGCCAAGTTAATGTAATTAAAATTTCATTACATCGTAAATTTCGACTGTGAATATTGCACAGATGAGGGTTAATCACGATTGAGCGTGAGATTTGCGTCTCCGACAATCTCGTTAAAGATAATCTTTGAGGCCGAAACGTCCGACGATTTTAGAATGTAACAGCTTTTAAATATATAATAAATTAAAACAATTTTTGCGTTCAAATAACGATGTTACTCTTATTTGCCAAACTATTTCTAAATTCTAATAATTCTAATAAAATTTGGACAATTCAGTTGTCCTTGCTGACACTCGTTTCTGGTAACAGATCGTTTGGTAGCAGAACGTTCTGCAAGAAAGCGCACCCTTTTTCTGCCTCTCTCCCTCTTTTTCTCTCGTTCTGATAAATTATAAATACGTTCCCGCGGCATATCACGAATCGATTCGATTACATGTCCGGGACCGTTAGCGTATAATTGTGTTACGCGCGATGAAATTGCCACATGACCATTTTTGACCATCACTATCACCGAGTTCTCTCTTTCTCTCTCCCATTTTTTGTCCCTCCTTCCCTTTAACAACGTGGGAAAATGTGTTGCGCGAGAAAACGCGAAAACGGTTTTCGCCGAAAGCCACAAATCCGACTGTCACGTCGACCGATACACGTACATATATTGTACATATATGTGCATACGTGGATGTAACGAAAGATCGTTCGGCACGTCGACCCGCGAACGCAGGGACGAAGGACCGCAAATCTAACTCGTACCCGGAAACTAACGCGATAAATTTCGCGTTTATCCGCCTGGCCGCTGAGAGAGGCAATCGCGAGCACAGCCCGATATTTCCCTCTATTTTCTTAATTGGACAACTGCTTACGATCTTTCCGTAGCCAAGATTCAAATTAAAATTCTATTAAAAGTAAAATTCGCTTGAAATTAATGAAGATAAACGGCTTCTCTGGCTCGTCCGCCTGAAACTGAAACCGAATTTCAGCGAATGTTAGCATTGAGAAAGGAGTCGCGACGATGTAGTGGGATATTTTTTTTTTTTTTTAAAAAAAGGATCATTGCTCGTTTTTACAATTACCGTTACCTGAATTCAAGGTATTTCCTGTCTTGATTTATTCTATAGATATAATAAGAATAGACTGCGCATTCTTATGAAATTGTCAGACTAGAAAGAGTGAGGTAGCTTGAAGCATCGATCTTTGTCTTTCTCCCTCTCTCTTTCTGTCTATTACATCGTACCATATTATATTTAATTTTATTTCATTTTATTTCTTATTTAATTTAATTTTTTTCATCTCCGTATAATATTTTTTTTAAATTCCTATGCTAATATATTCTACTTATCTGTAAATTTTTTTGTCCTGTGTTTCCTAATTTCCATATTTTACGTCTCTCCAAATTTTTGCGCCAACAAATTCTTTATTAATTTTCTTATTTTGCATTTTTTACTCTTGAACGTTATTTACTTTTTCTGTAAATTCTTAGAATGTTTATAGAACAGTAATAAACGCTTTATCTATATATCTATCTCTTTCTCTCTCTTTCTTTTCTAACTGAACAAAATAAGACTGCTAAAAACAAGAAATGTGCAGTCCTATTATATCTATAATTATATATTATTACTTGATATAAGAATGCCAGTTATTATTATAATCTTGTGTACAATAGTTGAATATAATTTGGAGAAAATTTCTAATCAAGGGCAAATTTTTAATAGCGACTTTGTATATTGGCTTATAAAATTTGAGGTCAATTTCTGATTGGCTATAAATGTCATCATTCTTTGAACTACTGCGCATCCACGGGAATGTTATACTTAGTATTCTTACATCATGATTTATTCGTCTGCGTTGAGACGGAGACCAAACTTGCTTGTTCGGGCGTAAAGTTGATAACTGTGTCGCGCTTCGCGGTTCATTCATTTCGGCGACATTTACCGTGAGACTTGTAAGCAGCCACGGGACTTGGAAACTCGCGGTAAGGTAAATGCACGCTTACATACACATACACACATACGAAACTGACGTTTCGTAAACGCCTCGGTAAATGCCACAAGGCTCGACCTATATTCCGACAATGGCCGCCGACCCGTTTATTATTAGATGCGGAGGCACACAACGCCATAAAGATGACACCGTCAATGTGCGCGCGTTGCATTGTTGCCTCGATGCAACCAGAACTAACATTGACAACCCCCTCGGTTGTCTTTCTCCCCTAACCGGCGATCATTATGGCCGAATGATACGTCGTAACCGTGGACGAGAAACGAGACGAAGCGAGAACCTGTTTCATATGAGAAAATCCCCACCATGCTCAGTTAATTAAACTCCTTGAGGAAGTGCGCATCGAAATTGAAACCATTTATTTTCTACTGGACTGTATTTAATGGAGATAATTAATATTTTAATCGCGACACTGATGACAAATTACAGATCATATCCGGAAATATGGAGAGAAATATTCACGCCTTTGATAATAGTTTCACGTAGAGCAATTACTTTACTTTAGATATTTTCGCACAATTAAATGTATATAGACCGTGTTCAATAAAAAATAAAAATTGATTATGTCTAATAAATAAATATTGATCATGTCTAATAAAAAATTAATTGATTGCTCTAATAAAACGCGAATCTGTATGAAAAATTGTTCTTGACGGAAGAGCCTACAACACTAATAACAGTAATAATTGATAAACAAAGTGTCACCTATTTTCTTTTCTTATAATATAGAAATGTCATTTAGGACATATTTCATTCGGTTTAAAAAAAATAAAACAATGCAAGACAATTTGAATAATTTTATTTGAAAAACTGATTGTCACAATAAAACACCATTTTATGAAAAATTGTTTTTGATAGAAGTTTACATATTAACCAAGAAATGGAAAAACACTGTCTATTGTCATTTTTTTTATGAGAACATCTGTTACGTATTTTGTTTAATTCAGAAAAATTAAAATGCCAAAAAATTTAAATAATTTTGTTATAATAAATAAAATACGATTCTATGGAACTGTTCTTGACGGAAGTCTACGTACTAATAACTGAGGAAGGAGGATGTTGCCTACTTTTACTTTTTCCATGGGAATGTCTATTACAATACATGTTTCATTACACGTTTTAAAAGAAATAAAACACCTACAATTTAAATGTTATTTGAAAAACTGATTGCCACAATAAAACACGATTCTATGAAGACTATTCGAACGATGAGTCCAGAGAAAAGGTTACTTCAATTTAAAGAAATTTTCTTTACTATAATATTAAATTCTTTACTATAATATTAAAGAAAAAATTTCTTTAATTTACATGTTATTTAAAATCAAATAAAATTTATTCGATTTAAAGAGATTGTGTTCAAATCCAAGAAATAACATTCAAATCATGATTAATAAATAAATTTTATTTGATTTAAAAAAATAACGTTTAAATCAAAGAAATTTTTTCATAAATCAAAGAAATTTTTTCTTTAATCATATAGCAAAGAAAATTTCTTTAAATCGAAGCAATCTTTTCTCTGGGCCCATGTGCTAATAACAAAGGAATGTTGCCTATTTTCATTTTTTTTTTTTCGGAATGTCACATTACATATTTCATCTGATTCAAAAAAATTGAAACGATGCAAGATGATTTGAATAATTTTATTCGCGAGCCTGCTTCCCCGCGTATGCGACAGGCAGAAGGGGTTGGAAACGTCATGGTTGTAAGTGAACAAAGGGGGCTGGGAAGAAAGGAGACAGCGCCCGATGTTTCCTTTCTCACGTTATGCTTTTCTCCCTTGTCTTGCACCCCTAACCGATCGATTTCCGTTCCCCACCCCGTGAACTCCGCGTGCCGACCTCGGTGAACGCGAAATTTATCCTCGGCAGAGGCCGCGGAACTGGATTCAATCAACGAATATAGGCGCTGGATCCATTTACATGCAAAAAAGGAATACGCCGTCATCGATAAACGGTAGCACGATTCATTTCGTGAGAAATACGGACAAACAGGAGCTTGAAGAAATGGTCTTTTTTTCGCCCAGCAACCACGCGGACGATAATAAACGACAAGATCATTTTTCGTGGAGCTTACTTCTTAAATTCTTAATTTACTTGACAATTAAAATTTTTTTTCTTGCGTTCAGCGATAAGAAATATCTGTCTGTATGTAGATTCGTTCTTCATTCCTCTGTTTTGCATTTGCGCAATATTGTATAAGAAATATACGCGCAGATTTTTATTTCCTTCGTCGTCACATTCAGGAGGTCAATCGTGTATCTTGAAGTGAGAATTACAAAGATGAATAAATTCATTTGAATTTTTGTAATTTCATTCATGTATGGAAGAAACCCAGATGTGCTAGTTCTCAAGACAAATTTCATACAGTTTTGCAGATGCGAATATATTCAAATTGACATATTTAAATTGCTAAAAAGACGAGCATCTGATGTAATTCTCACGCAGAATAGATCTAATTGATAATATAAGCACATAATTATTAAAGTAAAAACAGAACAATATGTAAATAAAAAAGTAATGATGTGACGGTGATTTAAATCACCGCGATAGTGATATTTGGCATTTAATTCTCATTAATTAGCTAATTAATTACTAGAACTATATATGAATAACACACTTGGATTTCTTCCACAATAGGTCTGTTTTTTATTTCACCACAAGATTGCACTAGAATCTTTTTTCTCGCTTTCGCCAAATGCTAAACATATATTTATTTCACTTAAGTTCCAAAAGAGTTTCAACTAATTCAGCTACAGAAAAAACAGATCTCATGATTTCACTAGTTAACATCTAGTGAATTTGCTCTTTACTTTTGTATTTTCATCTTATCTCGAGATCACAATTGAAAGATTCATATATTTCCGATTTGTGATCGTTTTCGAAAAAAAAAACCTTATGAAAACCTTTTTCGATGAAAATTACGGCAGTTTATATCAGAAAAGAATGCGGCGCAATTTTGGTCGCCTATAGATAGCGAGCGGCGTTTCCCTCGTTTCTCATCGCGCGATGGCAGAAAGGAAGATAAAAGCGTGTGATTTTCTCGAAGTAGAATGATCTCGTCGTTTGTCTGAATATACAAGAAGGGCAACTGCTCCGATATTACACAAAAGTTCGTCTAGACTTCGGATCGTGCCGGACGAAGGAGCAGCAGCGTGGAATTGCAAAGGGTAGAAAAATATATTCAAAGAAAGCTCGCGGCTAAGCTGGATTTAGAGTTAATCCGGAAGAGACCATAGCCAGAATACCAGCAGGTCGGTATTCGTTGAATAATTATCTGTTGTATTTAATTGCTCAACGTAGAAGAAATATACACTGAAATATAACAATAAAAAAATAAAAAGTATCACATACTAGCGTTCCTTTACTAGAAATCTTTATTCAATAAATCTTTATTCAATAAATAAGTAGAGAAATAAAGAAATATAAACAGGAAATAATAAATCGTAAGCATATCTAAATTAATAAATTGATTTAATAAAGAATTAAAAAATTGTGAATTATCGGGCTATTCGAGCCGCCTGATAATTCACAATTTTTTAATTCATATTCTTCTGAGCCTTATTAGTTTATGTATTACTTAATAAAGAATATATATTATTCGAAACATCTCACTTTTTGACCCTATTGGCGTTCTCTATCGTATATGAAAAAATAATAAAGTTAAAAGATATTACATAATTCATAATCATTAAAGCATAAATAATATTCACGAGATTCGATATGAAGAAATATTCACGATATGAACATCTCGAGAGATATCTCTCTTTTCATTTCTCTCTTTTAATTTGGTCATATGGCGTTGCTCCGTTGCACTCGTTGCACCCGAATGCATTATGCATCAAGTTGCACGCGTGCTAGCCTAGCACCTACGCAACCATGCATGCTACTAGTTTCGTTTAAAGACACAGGAAGAACTTCTTCCTGCATGAAAAGAGAGAGAGAGGGAGAGCCTGCTATCTTGTATTTCAAATTGTAAAATGGACGAGTCGTCTCCTTTGTACGAATGCATTTCATATTTTAGCAAGAGAATCTCGCAGTAAAAGTTAAAAAAACACCGTTAGTCACACACGAAGATTAATATGCATTTATTTTGAGTACGAGCACTATAATTTGTACAATTCTAACTTTGAATAAATATCCTTTGCGATGTCGATGATAGAGTGAAAACTTTAGAAAGGTCTTCCCGAAAAATATTTCGAATATGGTATAGTAAAGTCTTTTTTATATAACCGTTCACGCTTCGAGAACTTTTGTGAAATAAAATATGTTTCCGCTTTAAAAATTCTCTTTATCGATAAAAGTATATATATATATATTGTATTTTTCTTACACATCCAGATTTCTTTTACGGACGATGGAGATAAATGTGTTCTTTTCAATTCAAAATTCAACTCTTAAGGGGAACTTATATAGTTGTTCGTGTTTTACCTGTGATTATTTTTCAAGAAGTATTTTTCTGCTTTTACAGATTTAAAAATTCTTTTTCACATACACAGTTGAAATATAAATGGTAATGTAGTCCAAACTGATTGATTTTATGCCAAAAACGAAAAAAAGTTTTGTTGTTATTGGTTTCTGGAGCCGACTTGTAACAATATTTGCTTTATGTACAAATTTTATATTTTGTATATATAAAACAATCTTGGTTTGAACTAGGAATTACATAAACAAACTATGTTGAGTTTTCAGAATTAGTCTTAAAATACACTGAGAAAAAAATATTCTAAATTTCAATAAATATTTATTTGAATAGTACCAATTAAATATTTATTAAATATAAAAAAATATTTATTTGATATAAAAAAAAACATTAACTTGATTTAACAATCATTTCTTTTTATTAAGTAAATATTTACTTATTGTATGTACATGTTTAGTTGACAATATTCAACTAAATATTTATTTACATTTAGGCTATTTTTTTCTCAGTGTATCTAATATGAGAGATTAGTTAAAAAATTTGTATATACGTGTGCATGCAATATTGTAATAATAATGTGACAATGAAACACATAAATCGTATAGTGAGAGCAGAGTCATAACAATACATAATGCATGAGAAAATGATCCAATTAAAATTCTTCATTTCTTTCCTTTCCATGAAATACAAGATTATGATTAATATTTCTTATGCTTTATGCACTATGTGTTATGCAAAGATCTGTCTCTGACTTTATGTAGGTATAAGTCTTATACTGATGTCCATTTCTCCCAATATATAAATTAATCTTAATTTTAATCTCTTTAATTTGTTCTTTAATTTATCCTTTTCTAAATCTTAGAACAAGAACAAAAAGTAAATTAAATCAAGTAAGTTAAAGTTAAACAATTTTGATAGAAACGGAATCGGTAAAAGATGACTTTAGGATTCCGTTAATGTATACGTGGGTTTGACAAAGTGCGGAACTCCCGTTGCATCATCGAGCTAGTAGCTTCTCTTCACAAGGACGTAATCCGAAATCGAGTCCGAGTAAATGGGATCGATTCTCTCTGTGCGAGGACGGTGCGGATTAACTTTCCGTTGGTGTAAAGCCGCACGCGAACTTGCCCGCAAAATAGAGCTGACTGTCGTTTAATCCGTTCACGTCAGAGTACGTGCCCGCTGGGCCGATTTTGTCGCAATTGCATTCCAATTAGCGTGAAAACGCGAACGCCGTGTTGGAGATTGCAGGCGCCACAAGATTCTGTGCCGGGTCTTACCGCGTCAGCATCGTATAACGGTGATAGTACCAGCGGCGATATTCTGATTATATGTAAGATACAATATAGAAAAACATGTCTAGCTGAAAAATCAATAATAAATTAATCTATCTACACACGGAAAAATACGTACTGTACACTGTTAAATAGTGTCAAATTTAATCTAAGATGAGTCGCCACTGCTCCTACTCAATTATATCGTTATTCTACTGCTCAGTTGCATTTTATCTCATTGCATTGTCGATGCAAATCAAATTTTATAACTGGTTAGACTATACATCAGCAGTATTACTATCGCCTCGTTTTTTGCTTGTACTTTACCGTTACCTGCTATATAGTATGTACTATTAACCCTAGCAAACCACTAATAGGTCCCTTGCGATTTTTTACATTTCCTATTTATTTGATTCATATTTATCTGTCTTTGCCTGACTTCGAGGTATAAATTTCATACATTTTGAGCTAAAAAATACGTACTCAGTACAGAGATATAGCCAACAAAGGTTTCACAGACCCTGGTATGAAAATAATAAATGGCTTACTAGGGTTAACTGTAAACCTAATTCATAAGCTTATGCAATGTAATAAAGTTATTATTATTATTATTATTTTATACTAAAACAATGGTTATATTTGACACTGTATAGTGTCAAATTTAATTATCGTTTTAGTATAAAATAACGATATATTTAGTAGGAGTGGCGACTCACCTCAGGTTAAATTTGACATTATAGATTTAACAACGTACGCAAATCATAATTACTTGTTTCAAGTATTTCACTTCAGCGAGATTCGAGAATCTTATGTGGATTCTCGAGGAATTTTTACGCGAATTTTTTTTACATCCGTTTTTATCTCCTCGCACTGAAACGTGTATATTACTGAACGCGAAACGAAAGCGTCAGTTCGCTCCTTATTTAGCAGGGACACGTATATCCGTGCCATGCGAACACACGAGTTTTATGCTTACAGAAAAGACGAAACGATAGATCGCCTTTACATTCGAGCGTATAAATAGTCAAATGAAGTCGTCGAAGACGCAGTATTACAGCGTATTATCGCGAAATGGATTATTATCAAATATGAAGGATTCCTTTATATCAAAGAAATTAAATATTTATCGCTATTATATATGAAACTCGTTGCTCGCAGAAATATCAATTCCTCACGTTGTCATTTTTTTTTTAATTGCGCAACACGCAATCATCTTTTTTTAATAAAGGCGTTCTCGTCTTTTCAAACGGAATTATTATATAATTATTATCATATAACAATTATTATATAATTATTATTATATAACTTTTATAATGTTAATACAGAGGTTTTATTGATAGAAAATAACAGTAAATGCTTTGCAATTGTTTTAAAATTCTTTAATGTAATGATCTTGCCCTTAATTCTTCATTAGACCTAAAATGTAAATAAAGCAAGAATAAATACGTTATAAGTATCTTACAACAATTACAAAGCTGCTTTTTTCTGTTAAACGCAGCTATTATTTCTTATAACTGGAACACCGTTCTTTATTTCTCGCTCTAATATATTCAGACAGAACAGCTTTTGAACAAGCCTGCGACATAATGCATAGGTGACATATAATTTCCATTTTAACTCTCTCGTGTTGCAGATCTCGCGCAAGCTTTCATACGTACGAAATATATCCGATATTATACGACGCGCGGATCGTTTCTGAAAGAAGATTAGAGATCCGTGCCTCCCGGACTATTGTGTCGTTTCCCAGTTTCCGTCCCGATTGCGATCCACTCTCTGTGCACGCGTCGTCTAATCACGGCAATTAATTCCGACTGCTTTTGTACGAACGCGTCGACAAACGTGGCGCGTGCATAAATTTTGCAATGCACACACCCGAGCGTGTCCCCGAGCGGCGCGCTTAAACCGGTTTCCGGTGGCATTCAATAGTCGCTTTCGCGTATATAGCTGTGCACGGCCGCGGAGTTCGGGGGCGCGGATAAGTTATACGAAATTAACGGGTCGCTTATCACCTCCTTTCTCTCTCCTTCTTCTCTCCCCCACAAATTCGTTCGCATTGCATGCGCCAAAATTGCCGAAAACCCGCGGTCTCGTTCGGCAACAGCATGAGAGCAATATGATGACCTTTATCATTGTCCGATTAATCTAGTTTTAATTCTCAAAGACTAATTTGAATTTGAATTTTAATTTGTTGGAATTTAATTAAAATTAGCACCGTTTAAGTTTGCCGCCCACATAGTTGAAGAATTTGTATTAAATTTCACACAAGAATAAATATGTTAGAAAGTAAAGCAAATATTAACAAATTAACATAAAAAAACGTAAACACTGACACAATTTGTACAAGCAATCACATTTTTTAATTAAAATTAACATTTACACGATATGCTAAATTAACACGTTTTATTCATTTATCTTAAAATTTCTATTTTAAGAAATATTATTTTAATGTTATTTATTTATATAAATTGTGTTGAGAAATGTTGAATATTAATTTAATAACATCATTTAATAACATATTTAAATAACATAATCATATTATGTTAAGTTAGCACTCGGATATATTAAGAATCCGACATAAAATTTTAACAAGAATGGATTATTTTTAATACAAATACAAAATGTTTTTTATTGTGCATCTTATTATAGGAATGATTGGGAATAATATTCCAAGGTCTTACATTTGTTCAATTTGTTTTTACTTCTCCTATTTAATTTTCTTAAGTTGGTATATTTTATATCTTTCGTCTATCATTTTGACTTTTCATTTTTTGTAATTATTATTCCTTGTGCAGTAAAAGTATTCTCTGTGTTTGAGAAATATTTGCCTAATTAATCCGTCTAGAGCAACAGAATTTTTTACTGTCTTTTGCTGACATCTACTGATGTAATATGCTAATAAATCAGCTTTAATTATTCCTGAACGAGCGCACGCTTGTTAGATACAACTTGGATACAACTCGGTGATGTTCCATTTCTCAACCTGTTACGAGCAGTTGAATTTTCCGATTCGAGTTCGAGACAAGCAGACATACCTCTCGATTATACGTGAATCTAAAGCGCATGTATGTTTCGGAATAATATGCTTTGCCTTGTGATTAGTGACGCTGCAAATGCAACTCGACATAATGCATTTAATTGACCGCGATAAATTCATGCGCTTTCCATCGTCGCGCTTTCATCATCGCTGGACATAAGAATTCCTTCTACAATTCTCAAAGACTAATTCTAATTAAATCAGAGAAATGTCAAAGAAATTTGAGGAAATCAGGGAAATCAGGAAAAAGTCAGGAAATTTTGCAAAATTTTCTAAAAAGTAAAAGTAAAATTCTTGATTTTAAAGAAGATTCAACTTTGTGAATCTGTGAAATTAGCATGACATTCTATTAATATAAAAAAATAATAATAACAACAGTTTCAATAGCATTTTTTCATAGTTCCTTATATAAATAAAAAAAGAGTTCTGCATTTCTTATACTAAGAAATCAAAAATTGAAAAAATAACAGCAAAACTATTTAGAAATTAATTGTCTCCTGACTGATTTAACGTGAATTAAAATCCGTAATTATTGGAATTTTGTTTTCAAATTACATATACTGGTAATACTTGAATAGTACTAACAGGAACTGTAGCTAAAAGGAAATATTATTATATTATTATTATATTTTTCTTGTACTTTAGAAGAAAAGTATCATGCTAGATTCATAAAATTAACATATATTTGCAATTTTCAATGTAAATAAAAAATGCGAAACTCTTTTTTATAAGGAACAGTAGAATTACGAAGTGTTACTAGATTATATTTTATTATGTTAATAGAATATCCATTTATTCGTGCTAACTTCTATACTAAAAATAGATCCTAGAGATGCCGCTATAAATAATGAGGATGATCTTACGGAGAAACCAAAAATTTCTTCGTCAAAAGTTCGCCGTGAGGTCAGTCTTAATGAATTCTCCGAGGTGGTCGATGAAAAAGCGTGAATCGCATTAGATGGGAACGCGCGGTATTTACTTAGAGCGTTTTCTCTCGAATTTCGCGCAGCGGTGAATCCCGTTCCACCTAATTGGAATTGCACGTGAGGCTCTACAACTTTAATTAGAACTCGAGTGTTTTTAATCTACTAAAAACACTCTCCGATTTGTTAAACGTCTCTTTTCTTTTACATTCGACGTCCGAGTTCGAGCGAGACATCGCTTCAACACCGACAAAAAGTACATTCTGTAAAATTTACGAGATAATATAAAACGGACGATAAGAAAGAGAAAGACATTCTACTTCCGTATGAATATTCAAGCTCTTCATATTGTCACTCTTAGCTGAATCGATTAAACGGAGAGCACAGTGTGTGTGTGTAACAATCATGCTGTCTTTTTCTTTTTCTCTTTCTTTCTCTCTTTCTCTCTTTCCATTCCAGGCTTTTAACCTAATTAGCATAATGTCAGTGAGAACGAAGTGAGCTGATAGAACACGCAATAGCGCCTATCTACCTCGGCGGAAAGATTAAAAGTACAGCGTAAAACGACCGAGGTGATTCTAACAGCCGCCATATACTGGAAAAGTTTCTCTCTGCAAGAAGGAGCGCAAATTAAATTATTCGATAAGTCTCATGGGCATAGTGGTCTCTATTATTCTCGTGCAAATCCCACATTTAAACGGGAAAGGTATCCTTTGACGTTATCCCACGAAGAGCGGCAATGTCCGTAGCTCAAAACCACGCTTGAGCTTGTTGCGGTAACAAGACGTGACCAAAGGAATCTCTTTCCGAGCGTTTAGATTCCAAATTTATAGGTTCATATATAATAAATTGTCTGCCAAATAAATTTTGTATGGCTTACTGCATGAATACTTTCTAAATCTGAATCAGTGGATAATGAATGATATCAGTGTCGCAAGTATGCCACTGATAATCAGTGAATGAAATGTGGAGAGATCTCTAACTTAGCTAATCTTTGTTATGTGATTTAATTAACCTTGTTTTAATGCATAAATTCAAATAAATATGATATTGAAAGATTCAAATTAATGTAAAAATATCAATATTTTAGTTATATAATCTCAAATATTTTTATTTTAGTTATATAAGCTCAAATATTTTTCCTTTTAGTTGAACTTCACTGATTATCCGATGCCAAATATGCCATTGGGTAATTAATGACTATCCTGATTCAGATTTAGAGAATACGCCATAGTAGAATTTTTATTATTATTTAATACATTATTGGATAATATGAGTAAATAAAATTATATCCAGTAGTGTTGCGAGCTTTTCATTTTATTTTATCCAACTATTAGTGTAGCTTAAAATTTTATATAAAATGGCATTTATTTGTTTAAAAAATTTTGTTTTAAAAAATTTCAATAACACGTGACTATCGGGTTATTATTGAAAGATCATAAACTGACTACGACAAGCATATTAAACAAGTTTCTGTAATTTTTTAATCGATTATGTTTCTGTATGGAGATTTAAAAGGGAAAAATTTTAATATAGAAATCTAAAAATATTAACCCTCCACCCCGACAACCGAGGTCTTTAAAAGCATCATCGATATTTTGATAAATTTTGTGAATTTCAGTAGATAAATTTAAATCTGTAAACAATAAGTAAAATGCCGATTTCCATAATAGTAAAAACTTATTGTTAAAAACAAATATATTAGACTTTTTCGGTTTTTTATATAATTCGGAATAAAAAATTTTTTTGTTTTTCAAAGACTCCTATCAAAAAAAAAACGGTAACTGAATCTCTTGAGTGAAAAAAATATTTTATTATTTTTAACTGTTTTTGTTATTTTTAACATGTATGTCAAAATGATAAATTAATTCATTCTGTGGTTAGTGTCCAAGTAAACAACATTCATATTAACGTATGCATTTAATAAATAATACATTTTAATCATAGTAATTTAATACAATTTCTACATTTGAGTTAAATTAATGATATATTGAATAGGAACAGTGACGACTATAGAAATAAATTAAAAATATCTCGAAACGGATATAATTTGACATTATAAATTTAATAATATACCGTTTTTTTAATGTTTGATATTTTTATTGGAAAAAAAAAAATTTCCAATATGTTTATTTTTATGAAAATTATAAGCAAAATTTGTTTGGATTGAATATATCATATATCAGTGCTTGTTCCGTATATAGTAAAGTAATTCATTTAAATTAACGACATATTAACAGTGACGATCTGTAGAAATGATTAAAAATTATTGAAATCAGGTTACAATTTGACATTACAAATTTAACACAGTGTTTATTAACGAAAAAGTTAAAATTCATGTTGTCGGTGGATTGATAATAATATCCACAAAATTATACTATATTTTATACAGACTATTTATGAAGAAAATGTGATCGGCTCGCATGAAACATCGAGATCAAGAGTCTGTCTTGTTTTAAGGATGAATTAATTTTCCTTCTCCTCTCTGATAATTTGAGCTATTCGGATGCACATTGGTACGGCGCTCGTTCCTCTGTCGCCGATCTCAAACAAGAGAGCCGCATACAACAAACTCACTTCGGACTGTTACCCTCTCGAAGATCCGCTCGTCGGCGAACTCTTCGGGACGTGCCGGGCGTGGATAGAGTTCCGAAACGTGTCCAACACGCGGTAGAGATAACACATGCCGCCCGCGCGAGAGCGGAGTTTACGGAGAGAGGATGCGATAAAAATAGCTTCTTGCAAAGCCGTTCCGATTGTGCCTGTTCCCGCTGCCTGGATGGTGTTCTCGTCGCATCAGGGCGAACGTCTGACTCGAGTATTCTGCGCGAAACGCATTTACGAGTGAGGGAGAGAGGAGGGGGGAGGGTGAAGAGAGAGATAGAGAGAGTTTCGCGAAAACTTTTCGCAGATCGAGTTATCGCGTTTCGGCGCCCCGCTATTTTGTTTGTCTTGTTCGATTTGTTCAGGAGCCCCCTTCGCCGTAAATTCGAGTTAGGTAACTCGCACCGGAGGCGGCCGTAGGCGCTATGAATCATCTCACCCCGCGCGTCCTACGTGGTCCTGGCCGATCTGAAATTCTAAAATTCGCGATCGTTGTACGCTCAGCATGTTGTTTTATCGCGAAAAGAAAGGAAAGGAAGCTTTAAAATCCACGCGGAAAGAACGAATTAATTTTTGTTAAAGTACATAATAATTTAGCTAAATATCTGATCTCAAAATAATTTTGTTAGACCATTAGAATAATAATTACATAAAAGTCTTAAATATACACTCTAAATTTCTTGAAGTGAAATCTTACTTCAAGAAGGTGGAAACACAACCACTCTTGAAAACAAGTAAAAATATTTCACTTCTTGAAAAACAGTGACAATTTTTACTCTTTCCAGAGTGCATTTTCATTTCGAAATCTCAATCCAAGAAAAAGTAAGATTTCACTTCTTTGAAGTGAAAAAATCACTCACTCTAAAAAATGAAAAAGTGAAAATTGTCACCCTTTTTCAAGAAGGGTGGTTGTATTTTCACTTTCTTGAAGTAAGATTTCAAGAAATTTAAAGTGTAATAAGCACACTGGGAAAAAAATTCAACGTTAATAAATATTTGTTTGAATAGTTTTAAGTAGATATTTATCAAATATAAATATATATTTATTTGATGCAATAACCTTTAATTTGATTTAACTGTCATTTTTTATTGAATAAATATTTATTTATGTAAGTAAATGTTTATTTAGTATTATATATTCAAAGAAACATGTAGATTAGATTTAATAAATTTTTTTTTTCAATTCAATGCTGCAAAAAGTTTTAACATTCTATCAATCAATTTAAACGTCTTTCATAATTATTTGGATGATTCAAAACGAAATTATTTTAAGATCTCTATAGTTAAATAATTTTTAGATACTACAGCAGCATTCTTTCCATATAGTGTTATTAACCAGCATTGCGAAGAGCATTGCAAAAGAGCATTGCACAAAAGAGGGAACATTGACCGCAAGGGGAAACGATGATCTCTTCTTTTCTCCCATTCGCGGTTCGAAGTAATAAAATTTATCGATACGTTAGTTGGATCGTTGGTCACGTCGCGAGCAGCCTCCATGATCTCTTCCTCTCGCGAGCAAGTTCTCAAATGCGATGTCATTTCTCGCATAACGTATCGGCCAAAGTTCGCCGAGCTCGTCGAGCGGCGACGCGCGTGCACACATTGCACATATCGCGATAGGAAGGCGTATGATTTCTCGGGTGTTCCAGTCCCGTTTTGAGCGGAAAGCCGGGGAACGAATGCCGGAAATATATGTGGAACAGGGTGCACGCGCTATCTGCCCGCCGCGGGCGCAGGAAACGCGCCCAGGGCCGGAAATGAAGGATGTAACCCGGACGACTAGGCGAGGCGAGGCGACCGCACTTACACATGTTCCTAATGAAATTCTAACGACGCGTGTGGCACAGGAATTCTTGCAGATATACTTATGTCGGGACGCGCGAAACAGGAGCGCAGCTTCTGTCAGATTCTAAAGTTTGAGGTTTTTTTTTATCGAAAAAAATAGATTTTTCCGATACTTTTCTCATTGCTTATAACTTTTTGGTAATAAAGATATATATATATTTGCTTTGGCTGCATTTACACTATTAGATATGAAAGAAATGGTGATAACTTTTCTTGAATTAAATAACATTTTGTTTACTTTGATTAACTTCTATGTATGTCAAAATGTAAATTAATACATTTCTGTAATTAGTTTTAATGAAAACGATGTTCACATTAACGTATAAACTTAGTAAATCAAATTTAATACATTTTCTATATTTAAGTTAAATTTTAAAGTTCAATTAACGACGTATTGAATAGGAACAGTGGCGATTTATAAAAATGATAGATGATTAAAATATCTCAAACTGGACTTATACTTTTACATTATAAATTTAATATTACGTTCGTTAATATCTGATGTTTTGAGTAAAAAATGTTTTCACGTTCATTTTTATGAAAGTAACCGAATTGGACTAGTATATCATATATCAGTGTATTGTTCTCATAATATTTAAGGATTTAAGGATAAAATAATGTTGCATAAAATGCATAATCATAGCATACACAAAACGGTTTTGCTGAAATATCTAAAAATTCAGTTAGACACAGATTAAAAAATAATTTTGTTTGAACCATCAAAATAATTATGTAAGACGTTCAAGCTAGTTGCTAGAACGTTAAAACTTTTTGCAGTATTATTGCAAAATTACTTACTGAGTAATGATCGTCCGAAAATTATTTTCAGATGTATATCTAGTTAAATTTTTAGATGCTTCAGCGAAGTCATTCTTTTCATGTAGCATAAGCTCGTCCAAATTGGACCAATAAATATTCAGCATAAAATCGCTATATTGATTTACATAACGTATTTATTGGTCTAGACGATTTTATATGTTAGATACGCTTATGCATTTTGCGTGCTATAGCCATTAGTATTAAGATTTTTGATGTTATAGATATGGAAAAAAAAAAAAGAAATTTTATATCGATTGCAATTAAGAGTCAGTCATATATGTTTCTCATCACGATTTTATACGGCAACGAAAACGTTTCGTCGCAATATGGATGATGTTAATCGAGAGAAAGCCGAATGAGAGACGCGCGAAGTCATGAAAACTACATTTAGCGGATATATCTGCGTCCCGGGTATCGGGAACGAGAATCGGCCGTGTGTTACAATTCGTACAGATTATATATATGGATGCGATTTCGTATCGTGCTGCGCCGATTCGATCCGATAAGTTTTGCAGTCGAATCTGCAGTCGAAGTTAAGCGGATTGCTAAGTTCGGAAAAGGATTGCCGAACCATCGTGCGATCGTAACTTCCGATCCAGCCAAATGCAATTCGTAATCCGTTATCGATCAGATTCCACCAGACGTGTCTTTTCTCTCTCTTTCTCTCTCTCTCACTCACTTCCTCTATTACTCTCCCATACAGTCGAATAAACGGTCTTATCTCCGCGATAACATTCATGTCATCCACGAAAATTTTGATGAATGAAATCTTTGTCCACAAATCTTTGTCCACATCAGGCGTTCTCTCTGATCTTTTCTAGATTCGTATGTTTTACGTATCTAAAAATTCAACCTGCTTGAAGAAATTGTCGCTCTCGTTCCGTTTTCTAATATTTTATATATCTTACTTGATCGTAATAATTTTATTTCATAGCAACAGACAGGATAAATATTTTTATGTTACATGCATTACGAAATCTATTGATAACTTGTATATTTTATGTATACATTTCAAGACAAGAAATTAAGACTTTAGAATATAAATCACGTCAAGAACTAAATTCAAATATAATATATAATTTATATAAAAATACGTACATAGAAATTTGTCAAAATTTTTCCAGATACAGGATGTATTTAAAACTATTCTATTTAAAACATTCATGTAACTTGAAAAATTTGAATAGAATCCTTGAAACACTTCGAGTATTTAAATTTCATTTACAAATATATAAATAAATACAAGTATTTATTTATGTACTTGTAAATTATAAATATTCAAAATATTTGAATATTTTTCGCAATTATAATATAAAATAAATCGAAAATACTTAAAAAGATGTTGGGGAGAACAAATAAGTAAATTTAAATTTGTTTACTTCTTATTATACTTCAGAGATCTTCATAAATTACCCAATCAGAATCCAGAATTTTTTAAGAAAATCAAATCTAATTTGACTCCAAAAAATTTTTCTTACATGTGGATATTATTTTAATTTTATTACAACATTAAACGTGTCACACGTTAAAAGAATAATATAATAAGAAACGAAGCGTCCTTCTGCTTAAAATTCGTTGAATTTTTTATGGTGGACAATTCAGTTCAAAAGCGCGGCCCTTAACTCTGGGCAGAGTCATTAAAATTTCGTCCATAATTCTATGATTTGAGAGGTCGATTCGCGAATCCCCTGCATTAACAAACCTGGGGCGCGTCAATTCGCAGTAAGGGTGCCCGATATCGACGACTCCCGGAGGACTTCCTTTCTTCGTGCTCTCCGCACGTGCCCACGATGTTTAATGCAATTTCCCTTATCGCGGCGACGAGTTTCCTCGTCCCTGACGTTTCACGTCCCGCCGTGTCCAGCCCGCCCACCGCCCCCGACCTTTTCCGCGAGAAAAAGTCTTGGTCCAGAGTGCGCGGAGCAATAAATTGCAGCTACTCGAATCAACTTTTGAATTACGACTCAGGAGAGCTCGTTACGACAACCAGCGAAATCCTGTTAGCCGCATTGCAACCGTAATGAACTCGTCTGACGTGGCTGGTAGCGCGCGAAAGGAAGACCACCGCCGCGATAGTTTGCCAGAAACGCGACCGAAAGTATTCCGCGACGCTATCGAGAACGTTGATTTCACTCGGCTCCGTTAGGAAACTTTTTCATTATTAATAGCTAATTTGAGCCTGCCTCTCTCTCTGCAATTTTCTTTGGTGTCGCGCTATCGTATTCCCTTTAACGATACTCTCATTTATTCCGCAAAACTTTATACCACATTTCGCCCGAGGCTGTTGGGTAACAATGATTTTCATACATTTACTTTCAATTCAGAGAAGTTGCCAGAAGATAAAATATTCCCATAGAGAATACGATTTTAGTAAAGTATCTAAGACTAAAATATCTACTGATCTAAAAATAATTTTATTAAACCACCAAATTTATTTTATAGAAATCTCAAGCTATGCTGCAAAAAGTTTTAACATTCTAACAACTATTTGAATATTTCTTATATAATAATTTTAATATAAAATTAGATTTCCATTCTAGCCAAATTTTTATTGGATTTCCATCATTGCTTGGATTTCTTAGATAATTATTTTGATGTTCCAAACAAAGTTATTTTTAGATCTGTATTTGTAATAGTTAAATTTTTAGATACTCTATATAGATACAAAATCGTCCTTTCTGTAAACTTGTTTTTTTTGTTCATCTGTATAACGTGCATAAATTTTTGAATAACGTCTCATATATTCATATGCGATCTGACAAAATGTTGCAAGTTTAAGCATAAAGCTTTCGCAGTCAGATATACATATGTACTTTACGTACCTACAAGGCGTTTTTACGCGGAAAGAGTAAGTTGTGACGGAAACTATGAGAAAAGCTCGCTCGTTCGAGGTTTCCTTCTTGCAGCTACTAAAAAGTTTGTTACCTTTTTAGGAGGTATTGTCTTTAGAAAAACACCGGGACTAAAGAGGATTTTCACGCGAGCCGCCACGAGATAAGACCAGGAGGATGGGGAATGGGCGTCGGTACGACGGAATAGATGCCGATAAGAGCAATCCTGAGGGTGCGTTTCCATATAGCGCGACTTAAGTGTCGACGACGAAAATGCACGATAAAGATCGTCGACAAGAGGTGAAGGCCCAGCATGATATTAGTGCGTAACTCTCGGAAATAATATAGCTGTAATACCGTACGCACTACGTGTATTACTCTCGAAACTTTATTATTAAGATACACTGTTGAATTCTTAAGTCAGATTATCCAATTGTCAGATTATACAATTGGAATTATTTTTCATTTCTACAGGTCGCCATTGCTCCTAATTTAAAACGTTAATTTGACTAAATTTGACTGGCGATAAATAATTTAAGAAAATGTATCAAATTTGATTCAAATTTAGTTTATTATTTACTAAGTGTATATATATATATATATATATATGTTAATATGAAAACGATGTTTATTTTGAAATTAATCACAGAAATGGATTTACATTTTGATACATTAAGGGAGTTAAAAATAACAAAATATTTAATTTAAAGGCTTGAGTTACTATATTGCTCTTTTCATACATCTAACAAGTGTAAATTAGATATCATGGAAGAAGTATATTTCGCGCACAAAGTATATTTCGCAGATGGATATTTAATGTTGACCGCATAAAATGAATTTTTCGTAACGTGATAATTTAATCGCTGGACGTCATTTCGCTTTCACGCAACATGACAATTTAATTTCATGCGCAAAGGAAGAAAGTTTACCAAGAAATCTAAGTTGCTCCTTGCTATTTCTCTATTGCGGTAGTGCACGTTCTGCAGGATGACACTAGGTATAGATAAGGGATTCGGAGACCAAACGCCGGAGATCGCATCTGCGAATAATGCAACCTCCTCCGAAATAATGTCGTCATGATTTACCATACCGTAGGATATAATCGACAATTCCAATTCTCGACCGTTACCCTGATCTTTATCGCGCACAAATTTATCGAGATTTACTCATGTATTTCTGTCGCAGATCTCGTATTCTTGGATATATGGCGCTATCTCGTTGACGAATGATCACATCAATCAAGTCTGCTATAAAAAAGTTTCATAGAAAATTATCTAAAGAATTAATAGCTTCGTCGACTTTTTTTCGAATTATTTTAGAATTCCAGAAAAAAGTTCCTCTTCATATTTTACTTCATATTTTACTCTTAATTGCTGCTATAATAATTATATTAATTTTATGATATTAATGGCCGCATCTCGCGATATTTCTCTGCGCGCATGTCTATTTAGCTCTTTTTCAAATATATGACGCAAATATTTGCGCGTAATGCGCAATGTATACGACCTGGCGATCCATTGAGAGTCGTACCAGCTTTGCGCCACATTAAATTACATTTATTATTCTCGCGACATACCGCCGTAATACATTTCGTCGACAGCAACGCTAATCTACTCTGACAATAAATGCGCTCAGGCAGCACGCCTCATCAATCACACTTGCAAGGAAAGTCCTCTGGTCTCCAGAGGTACTGATTTTCATTAAATTGATATACCGATTCCCCGTATCTCCCGCGAAATACCTCTAGCAGCTGCTATTTTTCTAGCAGATGCTTGCGTGCGCGTATTCAAAGTTAAAAGAGTCATATTTTACTTCATTACTAGGACACACAGAAATTAATATTATATATCACCAAAAAATTTTTGTGAGAAATAAATATTTCTCCAATAAAGAAAAATTTTCAATATGTATACTAAAAATTTTCAATTTTATTTATCAAACATCGTCTATTATCAACTTCATTTATCGGCGATTATATCTGACGTCGGTCGATGTATTTATACCTACCAAAAAAGATGGAGAAAGAGAGGAAAGAAATAGGGGAATCAGCATATGAGAGCCAGAAATAGGAGAGATGATATCGAGAAAGCAGAATTCGCGTTTCAGAAATACTATAAGCAGAACTGTATTGTAGAGTATTGTAGAGTAGACCTCCACTGCCATTGTCCATAGGCGTGCGGGCGAACGTAGGTCTTAAGATCCAGTCTGGTTTCTCGGGACAAAGCCTTCACGACAGAGGCTGCCGACAGGCGAATGCACAATTACACACGCGTCGTCTGCTTCGCCTCGTCTGCTAAGAAACCTTAATTAACGCGGGCTTTCGTCGTCTCGCCACCGAAGTACATCTCGTTCCTAAGCGCGAACCCCTTTCTTTCTCTCGTCGCGACGCGGTAATCCTTTAATGCGTTTACGATTAATCGCGTTAACCTTCTACGCGAGTCTTAATAGAAATAACATAAGCAGAAGTAGTAGAAACATACACAGTGGTCGACAGTAAGGTTGTATTGTATACAATTCGAGAAGATAATCTTGCGAAAAAAGAATTACAATCCATCATCAATAATATCCATTTCCTACAAAATTGCAAAGTAAATGTAATGAAATTAATAGAAAGATCAAACGAATAATTAATTAATAAAATGTTGGAAAGAGAATTTATTTATATTTTTATATCGACTCTCCAACATTTTAATTATATTAAGGTTTCATGTATTTTATTTATTTTTCCAAACTCTTAATTTAATTTATTTTCTATTGTTATTTAAAAAGATTTGATGTATTCGAAACGTTCATTGTACATTAATAAAGAACTAGTTCTAATTTTTTTTTAACGTTTTAATGAACTATAGTTTTAATCTTTGACCTAATTAACTACTCGTTCGTTTGACCTTTCTGCCAACCTTATATCAACCCATCAAGTTTCATCCGTGTGACGATGTCTCACACGGATATCAATCTTCAAGAGCAACATTTTAGGTATGTACCTACATGTCCTTTCGACCCCATTTTGTGTGCTCAACCCTTAACCCGATATTGTAATTCTAAATCCGGCATTCCTTCCTCGATTACTGTCCGCTTGGGATATCGCGCATCGAACTCATAGAGTTCATCCTGATTGAAGAAGCGATCCTGCGGCGTAAGAACGAAGCGTTATATGCTCTGCATTATGGAGGTCGTCCAGCCACCCGAGAATGTCAGGGCGTTACATAAAGGCCATTACCAGGCACACAGGATGGACGGCGAGAATCGTTGAGGCGAAGAGACGCTCTCTGATCCTCCTCCCTCGTCGCGCGCCAGAAAAGGTCAAACGTGAGGGAAAGGCGCGCGCTTCTGGCATTCGACAGCACCATCAGCGACAGACTCTGGCAACGATCTCCCTCGAGCATCAGAAGAAAACGCCAAATTCAAAGCTAACGCTCGAGGGGCTTTTCGATCGTCTGCAATCTCTGTATGTTTTTTAAAAACAACAGCAACAAAGCGATGTATTCGAGAGATTAAATCTCATTTCTATTGTAATATTAAAAACTTCGTTAATAATCATAAGTTCTTTACATTTTTTTGGAATGAATTTTAAAGAATGAAAATTGAGCCAGTTTTGGAAAAGAGTAACTCAATTTTCAATCTTTAAGAGTAATTTCATTATTCAGAGTGGCTATTCATTCTAAAAGTTTTAGTGAGTGTGTATTAAAAAAGAATTGACATGAAAAACAATGATTTTACGAAGGCAACGAGTACTTGTCGTACATCTAGCGAGAAATAAAAATTAAAGTGTTTTATTGTGCTAGTCCCTTTGGACTATCGAACCAGCTGGAAACGGTCCCTCTCAGCCTTTTACATCCCTTTCCCTTTCGATAACTATATAAGTACACATAAAAATAGCTAGTAACCTCTTCAAGTGAAGGGCTCCTGCGGGAGTTACGTTAGAAGCACGTGCTGTGAATTTTGGGTACGATTCCGGGCGCGTACCTTCGTCATTCTCCTTTGTACCCCCATCCCTCTCGGCACGACATCGCCAATATTCGACGTCCTGAATCCACCTTCCATCCTCTTTGCTCGATCGCCCGTCCGTTCAACCACGATCGTGTTGTCTCTCAAAATCTATGGACGATGCCTGCAGATTCAATGTTCGCGCACGGCGACAATAAAGTATAATTCGATTCTTTCCCGCGTTTTGAGGAGCGCTGAGCCAGAAAGAAACGCCTGATTTATGCTATTTCTCAGCGAACGAGCAGTACTTTGGTATTACAATAACGCATACTGGTCTCGAATAAAAATTTTCCATCCAAGTAACGATACGGTAAAATTATTTCTTTCAAGCCGCAAAAGCGTAATCGCGGCTTGGTCTTAATAGCTACGAGAGAAGCTTTTCTGTCGTTAAGTTTTATCACAAATGGGAGAAGCTTAATACGATAGCGTCGCGAATTTCCCGCGAGGAGCTGAAACTCTTTTAGGCGGCGGCATGAACGGTGCAACAAAGTTTTCCGCGTTAGCGCGATGTCGCATAAAACAAAAAGAGAGAGAAGAGGAAAAAAGAATATTTTCTACACACCGTCGGGACTCGTTTTGGATAAGTTTCATACTAGTTGGAGACGCGACTTTCGAAGGATTTCAAAAATTACTTACCAACAACAAGTCTGCCGAAGTAGACTAATTTCCCCGAAAAGTTCGTGATCTGAAAAAAAGAATAAATCGTTCGATACATCGTAATTTTAAACTTTACCATATAAATTTGACGCTTGGAGTACATATATGTTATATATGTTCAATACATATATGTTAGACCACACGGAGCGTAGCTTCCAATGAGATTCGCAATACTAGGAAAAATGTTTCATCCTATAATATAAATTAAAATTTTACCGTAACAATAAAAATGGTTGATTGAAATATATACGAAGAGAACAATTTTGCTGAAGTATGCAAAATTACCTGATTTCTTTCTGATTTCCCTTACCTAAACATTTCCAATTTTGTGGCAACTCTGTACACAGAGATTATCTCTGAGACCACTGTGTTCACTTAAGATTTAATTAATTATTATATGTCATTGCGTGTAAGATTCCAGTCCTTGTCGATCAATAGCTTGAACTTTCGGTTCGGTCGATAACTTGAACTCACGGCATCCGCACGGATCCTAGTTATGAGTCGCAGACTGCGATTAGTTCGTAACAATCTCAGACAGCTCGAGAAGTTATATCCGCTACGGTTGCACAACAGTAGTTACAAAGCCAGATACAGTAATGAGCGGTTTCTCGCGGGGACCAGGGAGGACTAAAGATTAATTCTGCGTCAGGGGCACAAATCCGCGCGTGGCATAAATCTCCTGGCTCCTCTTAAGGAGCGAGTATGCCATATCTGCCCGATTCACCTCGGTTTACTTCCATATTACACTCGGCATCAGTTTCATGGACTTCGTCGTCATCGCTTTTGTTTAGTTATCTTCTGCATGAGACAGGCTAGGAGACAAAAAGGACGCGTTTCGCCCTCGTGCTTATACGTATTACTATAATTTCGAAAACAAAGAGATAATTATGTGTACGACTGAAGTTTATAAAGGAAATTATAAGAGAGTGCTCAGAATTATTCAGAATAGCTGTGATGTATACGATTCTTAATCTTAATTATAATTTATCATATTTCTTTCATCTTTTTTTCATCAGACTTAGGGACATTAATGAAAAATTATTAATTGGACTACCCGGAAAAAAAACACGTAAGGTTTAGACATCGAAATAATTATGTAGGATGCTTAAATTGATTGCTAGAATGTTAAAACTTTTTGCATTGTCAACATTTAAACAATTATTGTATTTTAATGATCCAGTGAAATTATTTTCTATATCTAGGCTAAAGATTTTTAGATACTTCAACAAAACTGTACTTATATATAATTTAATCAATAATTATAGTTATAGTCCAACTATATATATTTTATTTTATTGCAATGCTATGAATACTTTATGAATGACAGATTAATCCTATGAAATCTTTTTTTGCTTTTTACAAACAATGTCTAATACTTTCTTATTAGTTCTGCGAACGATTCCTTTCTTGCGTACACAAATTCAACAATTACAAGCCAGATGAAATGTTTAAATCCACAGATGACCGACGTTTGTTTCCGACGTCTGTTCCGCTCGTCAAGATAATGTAAGCGAGAAAGGACAAAAAAGCATGGAACAAAGTTGAATTGATGCAGCAGCCGGGGCGTCCATTTAGTAACTCTGTAAGTTATAAAGCAACTTTCTCATTTAAGACCAAAGTAAACCGAACGCACGTTGAATTGAACTGAACTGAATAGACGGCGGAGTGTACTGCCTGCTTCAGACTATGACATATTACACAGCAATCAAGATCGACAATTAAATGGTGGCTGTCTTGGGAAAGGGGCAAATAAAAAGTACAGCTGCAACTTTCTACGATGTGCAATGCGATGCCTGAACTTGATGGCGATAAAAGGCGTAATATAAAATGCTTGGTATCGGATAAATCATGTTCGCTACGTCCGCGTCTTTTGTCACAATCACAACGCCGTGTTCGTGGAAAAACAGCTGTATTTGCCTTCATTGAACGCCGTTGAGCGAATGCATTCCATCGATCTCAGAGAAAAAGTAAGTTAACGAGTGAGCGGCCGGCCGACCGACTTTCTTCAATTCATCATGGTGATAATTGTTCCTACAATACGGGGCGATTACTAATACAAGTCTATACAAGTCGTTCCGTTCAATTCGCATCCGAATATATCATTTAATTCTCGATATTCATTAAAACTTCCTTAATTAGTATTTCTGGATCCAGTATATTTTTAATTAATGTATCTATATTTAAAGTTAATGTAACGTAGGATAAGATTTTATTTAAGAATCTAAAAATTTAACTACATACAGATCTCAAAATAATTATGTAGAAAACTCAAAGTAATTATTAGAAAGTTAAAACTTTTTATGACATCGCTCATCATGCTTGAGGTTTCCACATAAATACTATGTAACTTTTAGTAGGACAAAATTATTTTCAGATTTGTATCTAGTAAAATTTTTAGATCCTTCAACAAAATCATTTTTTTCGTGTAAGCTTATGAAAAAGATTTCGACGCACAGTTTGCTTTGATTATGTATATAAATTTCCTCTAAAATATTTGAACATTAAAATCCGCTTTGACTGAAAATAGATTTATTTTTCATTGATTTACAAAAAAACATTTGTTATAGATAATTTTTTGCGTATAGTTGAAGAAAATGTTCAAATCCATTGGACCCAGGAATATCGATTAAAGTTAATTTTTCAATTAATTCCAGTCAAAATACTCAATTTGTTCGTTCGAGATTTTAACAGAAAATTGGAGGTTTTAAAATAATTTCGAAGTCTTTATAAGATATGGAGAAAATTATACGCCCTTCGAACTTTTCTTAACGATCACTTGCAAAAATATAACGGCAGTCTAAGTTACAGAATTCGTCCTTATTTCCCTCCGTTTTGCAAACGACTATATATGTATGGTACCTTAGGGACTTTTCGTATTTCTCTACGCGAACGGCTCGCATAAAGACGCTATTATCAAAATGTCTAGACAGAGAATTCCTTCGAGGGAAGAGAAGCATTCGATACGCACTGTCGGCATTATCTGCTGGATATTACAGTAGGAAAGAGCATTTGGAATTAAAGATGCAGAATAAAAACAAATACTAGATTAACATGCCGTTAAAAATCAATTATTAGCAAGCAACAAAAAGTATAATCAGAAATGTTGTTCGACTTGTGTTTATGATTTAATTAATTACGCATAAGGCAAAAATCGATCGAATTTTATTTTCGCGGATGCGGCGAGTTTTACGTTATGTCCCGCGATTATATGACAGCGGAATTTTACATACTAATGCATATTCATTCAGTATTTAGCACCGACAACGAGTTTGTGGCATTAAATAAAAATGTGATTTGCCGCTCTGTAATTTTGAGGCTGTTTCACCGCGGGTGTGATTCAATTAGCGAGAATGCAAATTGCGTAACATGCCCGTTTATTTTCACACAGGCTTCTAATATAGATAACAGTTAGTATCAAGTACCAAAACCGTATTCGTACACACTGCCGAGAAATTTATTACACGTTAATTGAAATGAGTTATTTGCCGAATTTTTTACATCACATGAAAAAAATATCTATCATTCTTAAGCTTTTTTAAACAATATAGCCAGTTTATAAATGCAATATACACTCGTGATATTAAGCTATTTAATTTAAAATGGCGTCCACAATAAGATTTTAAGGCATAAAATTTAAGCTTAAGTCTTAAGCCGTAAAAAAATTGATTATTCATATTCGTCTATTATTGTCCTTATATTTTAATTATGATTGATCCATTTCTTACGGTTTAAGGTTTAAGTTTTACACCTTAAAATCTCATTGTAGACGTCGCTCAATCTTTAGAAGACGACAAAGCCACTATAGTGCTGAAATAGTGTTATATTTTGAGACAAAAATTCAATGAAATAAGGACAAATCTTATTTAAGGAAAAAGTGTCAGATTTAAAAATGGAATCCCGTTCTTAAAAGTTAAACACAGATCCAAGAGGGATGTGAATATTGTATGTATAATGTAAACGTTCAATTCAACATCAATGCAACATCACGCGATATAAAAACAACGTCTATCTTTAATAAAGCAATATTCGAGTGTGTTTCGATGTCGTCCGATGAAACATTTAACGTTTATGAAAATGCTGTAATTACGCAAAAAGCGAATGAAAACTAGCAACTAGCGGTTCACAGCTTTTTCGACGAGAATGAAATCGCGACAATCGTACTCGAAGTACGATCGAATTCTTGGCGTTGCCCGGGCAACCAGATTTTTCTCCAACGTCGATGGAATTACACTGCAGTTAATTGCAGTCAGGCACGAGATCTGTATAAAGTGCGAAAACGAAGTGGCAATTACGTCCTATCGTCAAGCAAAATGTGTTCGTCGGCCTAGTACTATCATCGATCGTCACGGAGGTGATAATTTTATCTCTATGAAACAGCCCATTTTTAGAATTTCAACGACTACACTGAGAAAAATGTTTTGTATCAATAATCAAAATTTTATTGCTGACACAAAAACTATTTGTTGATATATGATTAATCAAATAATCGTTGGTTACGATATTAATTTGTTGAATTTATTAAATAAACTAATAATTTAATGGTTAACTATTTTGTTTATAGAGCTTCTGTAGTTGGAAATAGAACATTTTGTTATGCCGAAACAAAATGAATAATATATATCTCTCACTTTCTTACTTTACAGAGTAAAATTATGTTTGGCGTTTTTGAATTTCCTTAGCTTAGCAAAGATATATTATATATAGATTTAGAGCAATTGAGATTACTAATCGCTTTGAAAAAATACCATGATTGATCACAGCAAGGATTGAGAAATTCACGAGATTAGTCTCTAATCGTCTCGGCTTTACAGATAGACGTTGAATTTCTCTTATGAGAAGACACACCATCTCTAATTCCGTGAAATGTTCCTTGCTGTACTATAGTGGATTATTTTGTTGAAATTATTAAAAGAATACTTATTTTGTAATGGCAACCAACTTTCATATTGTTATTTACAAAAGTTTAAATAATCAAATAAATTTGTATTGTTAAATAAAAAAATTTTGTTCATCTAACAAAAAAATATTGTATTTTGTTATATTAATAAAATAATCCAATGATAATCGGTCATTTGTGAATAATTCTCTTTTTTCGTTACTATTACTATATCTTTTTTCTCAGTATAGATAAATTTCGCAACTTTTTCTAAAGAGAACTGAATTTCTCGTAATTTTGGCTCGAAAATAATTTTGGAGATTAAAACGCAAGAAAATAAAATTTCCTCTTGGCGACAGCCGGTCTCTCTCCCTTTCCCTTTTCCATTTATTCGTCCCTCCATTTTCTTTCTCTTTTCCCTTTGTAACACTCTTCGTAATACTATGACTTTGATTTTCTATAAAGTACAAAGAGTAAACCGTTGAAAAATGTTATAAAAGGGCTGGTAGAAATTAGCATGTACTACCTAACATTGTGGTGCATAAAGAAGAGTGAAGCCAAAATAAAAGAGAAGCAGCACCCTAAAACTTAATTTGAATATTAACAAAAGAAAATAATTTTATATTAAAAAAGAACAATTTATATAACATAAAAATAATTGTACGTCAAGCAATCGTTACACAAACCAATTATACTATTAAATAAAGATAACGCTATTAAAAACTAAATGCGTTTCAATTTTAATCCTTGTTAACAATGTAAAATTTTTATCCTTTGTCTGCAGCCTGGGTCTTCGAACTTTAGATTTTTATATTGTTCCAGACTATATAAAGTCTGAAAAAATTCTTGTGTAAGTACTTGTGGAACCTTTAACGAGTTTTTATAATCATGAAAGTTTTTATAATCATGATTGCATTTTACTTATTTTATATTATTTTATATTATTTTATATTATTTT
>NW_017259295.1:168673-180094 GCF_001594045.1 Atta colombica
ACAAAAAAATATTGTATTTTGTTATATTAATAAAATAATCCAATGATAATCGGTCATTTGTGAATAATTCTCTTTTTTCGTTACTATTACTATATCTTTTTTCTCAATATAGTAAAGTATTACAGATTTCAATTTATCTACCAGAATTCGCAATGAAAAAATCGATTATGCCTTTAAAATCCAATATTGCTGGCAGAGGGTTAAGTTGCTTGGATAACTAAATTCCGACGAGGATTTTTATATATATAACGTAATAAAATATAATAAAATTGAATCTAAAAAAATTAGTTGAAAATTGAAATACACAATACCAATAGGAAATAGAGCCCATAAATATTTAAATTTAAATAAAAATGTAATTCGTGTATAGATTTAATAGCGGAATATTCTTATAGATTTATTCGGATATCCCGTCCATCGATCTACTCTCGAGAAACGCTCGCCGACGGCGAGGTTAGTTGATTGAAAGCCAGATTAAAGTTTTTCGTGGATTCCATTTTCGTGGATATGAAACGGCTAAAAGTTCATTTCGCCTCACAAACCATCGGCTCTGAACATGGATTAAACATCCGGGGTTATCGAATTCAATTGGAAAAATGTGTACATTTGCATTCGTAATGAGAATACAGATTCGGGGAATATCTCTCTCTCTCTCTCTCTCTCTCTCTCTCTCTCTCTCTCTCTCTCGCCCTCACGTCGCACGTAACTTTTGAAATAAGTTTATTTAAATGCATAAATGTACGCGTATTCACAGTAATCTGCAAATGAAGCGAAACTGAACAAGTACCTCGCTATTTGTTTCCAATACACATCAACGATATCAAGCATTATTCATAGCAAACATTAATTAAAGAAAAAAAAAATATACAGAAATATTTCTCTCATACTTTCTCATGTTCGTTTTATTTAGAATAATTCGATTTAATGAAATTCCAATGAAATTCAAAGTTGATTTTTTCGAGATAAAAATGCCAGAATAGTTTCTATAGATCGAATAATTTCTCTGTTTAATTTATGAACATTTTTTCGCGTTTAAAAGCTTTATGGTCAAAAATTTATTTTCCAACATATCGCCAGGGTCAAATCTGTTTCAAAATAACAAACAATAAATAATGCTCGCAGCTCGCTTTCTGTAAATTCTGTGTAACGAGACTCGAAACACAAACACGCGATATGTCGCGATATGATACCGTGATCGAGCTTGTTACGAACACATGGTGCCACAAGAGTGCGAAGCCCCGACGACACATACACGGCCGGCTTTATAATGACACACGTCGCACGCGAAAAGCGTGTACGCACGTTTCCGCGATATACGAGCGTGCGTGCATGCGTGCATGCACGGCTGCCGGTCGTTGAGGACATCGGAGAGCTCGAGACATCCGGTACAATACCCTCTCTGTCGCCGGCTCATAATGGGCCGCCAGTTCCTCGCATTGTTCAAAGGCTACACTATATACGCACCTAAATTACCGCGACGTGAAATTCGCGTTTTCCAGACTTCCGCGGAAGTCTCGTGGAATGGGGATGATACCCCGTTCTTCGTCGATTGTCTTCAGCAAGCGACTTGCATTAATCCTAGAATGCTGTCGATATGTAAATTTTATGTACAAGCGAGATCATTGAGCATTAAGCTATGCCTTTAGTGATCATTAGGAGATCCCTCCAATTTGCCATGCTAAAAGAGTTTCAGAATAAACGGAGACTAGTCTTTAACAATTCTGTCCGTCTCTTATACGAGTATCAATTTGGACCCACTGATATTATAATAGAGAGCGTGATAAGTGATTTCAATTTTTAAATAATGCTGTTGTTATTTCGTTATATTTTATTTTAATGTTATGACACACACACACATAAATGGACTATATCTCTCTATATCATTTAAAGATTGAATTTGATGTGCTAATTTTGTCTTTCCTTTTAAGTTAATAATAATAATAACTTTATTGAGCTCTCTAAATCTGACTCAGTGGATAGTCACTAATTATTCAGTGGCATACTTTGCTGATTATCAGTGAAGTTCAATTAAAAAAAGAAGAATGTTTGAGCATTATATAACTAAAATACTGATATTTGCACGTTAATTTCAATGCCATATTTATTGAATTTAAGTATTTAATTAAATTAACTATTTAATTTAATTTAATTTAATTTAATTAAAACGAGCTTAGATCACATAATAAAGATTAGCTGGGATCTTACATTTAATTCATTGATTATCAGTGGCATATTTGGCACTGATATCAGTGATTATCCATTAATTTAGAGAGAGTGCAGCTTTTAACATTAAATAAAATAAAAGATAAAAATACAGTAATCTTTGATATCAGGTATCAGTTTCATAATAGACGGAGCAACAGCTCAGCAGCTGATTTGAAGCCGTATCTGAATATCAGAGTAAAGTAAAATTTAGATTTTAACAGAAACAAGCAAATTCAAAACAATTAGATATTAATTAGATTATTTATGTCCATCTATTGTAGATTGTAAATATTCTGTCATTAAAAGTGCAAAACGTAAAAAAAAACTTATGATTACACATTACTTAAGAGTGACGTTTTTCTCGTACCTAAAAACTTATGTACAGCGATAATATTCTAAAGTTAAAGGGGTGATTCTCATGATAAAAAATTCCTGATTTAAATGAAGTTTTTAAAACAATAGTATGTAGAAGCAATGATAGATCATCCGTGATCGCAACGTCGGTCTTGCCGATGATATCGTACGCGCCAGGCTGTGGAATATTAGAATTATACACGGAATCATGCGTGGGGTTCATTATCGCGCTTCCGGTCGCGCTTCGCGAAAACTCGTTGGGTGATTACCACGTTCCGCGCTCGCGTAGGGCCTCGCAATGAATTTCATTCTACCTCGTACGTGACATTATTAGCCTCGAGCAGAAGAGAGGCAACGGCTCATTAGGGAAGTGTTACGGCTTTTGATTCATCCTTCGCGCGGTATGAATATGCACTTGATTGCCAGATAACAAGCCACCGCGGATACGCCGCCTGAAACGAGAAACACCGGCCGAATCGCATGTAATAAATCGTTTGTCAAACTGCACGATATACCGACGCGCATATTAATAGAGATATAACGGTTATTTCAATGCACTCTAAAAAATATGGATTTCACGCCGTGCAGTGTTTATATATTGAGAAAAATGATCTGATTGGATTAAATAGTAATTCTCAGACGAATCAGAATTTTCTGATTAAACCTACTGGAATTCTAGTTGAGATAACTAGAATTCCTGATTGATATAATTAGTCTGGTAAAAGTAAGAATTCTAGTAGATTTTACCAGAAATATTGTATTAATCAGAATTCCGATTGTCTCAACTAGAATTCTAATAAATTTAACATTTAACAATTTAAATATAACAATTTAACAATTTAAAGGAAAATTCTGATTCGTACATTTTCAACTAGAAATTTCTTTCAATGTATAATTCTCATAATTGTACCTCACGCATTATGATATAAGTTTATATATCAACACCAATCTAAAATCCATGGTGTTAAATCCACATTACATCGATATGAAAACCCATGATGTTAAGACAACAGCACGTTGATGTTTATATCAACACAGCGAGAATTATATAAACACTACGCGTGATATATTAGATCAACATCCATATTTTTTAGAGTGTGCGATATTTCAAAATCTTCCTCAATCAAGAGTAAAAGCTTTCGGATAACGTATTTAGCGGATAAAATGCATCGGAGATTCGGAAAAAACGTCTTTCTCAAATGTCGACGAGACGCGATTACCGGAGGCAAGTAAATACGAGAGCGTCGTATCCTCTCAGCCGCGAAAGTCTCATTTTACAGCCCGAGGCGAGGCAACACCCAATTTGGGAACCTAATCACTCCGGCGCGCAGATAAGGCGCCTCATTCTTCGCCCACTCGCTCGTTGCTCGCTTGACAAGCGCGCAAGATTAATACGAGGATAATTCATCTTCCTTCGAAGATGCCGCCCCGTCTCTCTCGCGAAACTCTCTAGCTCGCTAATCTGCGCGCGAGGTTAGCGTGCGCGAACGAGCGAGAGCGCGAGACTAATTTATTCCGCGCTAGTATTAGTAATATTATCGTGCTGGGTTTACGGCACGGGTAATTAATCTCGCACTATTGCGTACGTGACCTTGGAGCTACGAGAAGCGGAGGATCGGAATTGCAGCCACGGAGGCTCCGCGACTCGTTAAAGATACATTCTCGCGTTATGTATCGCGTTATCCCGCGGTTTACACTCATACAATCGCGATTACTTGTGTTGCATGGCACTTGTCTCTCGCAATCGATAACGCTCTACTTCGGTCGGTCGTTCTCGCGTTATTTTCAACTTCGCAGATTGACGTCTCGGATCTGAGGGGCTAATGACAGGAGAGCACAGCTCTTGCATCTCATAACGCACTCTCTAAATCTGAATCAGTGGATAGTCACTAATTATCCAGCAGCACTGATAATCAGTGAAGTTCAACTAAAAAAGAAAGAATGTTTGAGCATTATATAACTAAATATTAATATCTGCGTTATCACGTTAATTTCAATTTTTCGATACCATATTCATTGAGTTTAAGCACTAAAACAAGGTTAATTAGATTACATAATAAAGATTAGATTAGGGTCTTACATTTAATTTACTGATTACCAGCATACTTGGCACTGATGTCAGTGATTATTTATTGATTCAGATAGATTTAGAGATAAATGCATAAGAAAATGAACAAAATCCTTGATTTCCATGAAATAAAAGACTCTGATTGGTTAATTTTTCTTATGCTTTATGCATTATGCGTTGTGCAAAAGTCTGCTCCGTAAAAGTGTATCAGTGTAGTATCACTGATTTCAGTATCACACTTATAATATCAGCGAATATTTACTATTTTTCAATAATAATACATTGATATGAATACATTTTTAGAAGTTATTTCTTTTCTACAGAATTTGCAGAAAATCGTAATCTCTAAAAGTGCAGAATCAGTATATTATTATTAAAAAACAGTAAGGTCCAGTTTCACAACTCGTTAACGTAGTTAACTCTTAATCGAGGTTCAACTGATTTCTCATCTTTTTCCAATTCTAGAATCGAAAAGAGATAATGAATAAATTGAACCTCGGTTAAGAGTTAACCGTCAGTTGTAAAACTGGGCCTAAATATTCGCTGATGATTACATCAGCAGCAGTTATAAGTGTAGCACTGATGTCAGTGATAATACACTGATTCATTTTTAGAGAGTGTGTTTCGACTTTAAACGTTTACGTAATATCGTACCACATCATTCTTAAAACTGCGACAGCTGAGGTACGTGACAGCCGAATGAGAATCTGCGAACTTTGAAGGCCGGGGACGTAATTGAATTTCGTGAGAATCCCATCTTTCTCCGAGCTGTTTTCTTACAATTTTTCGAATGACGGAGGATTCGCTGACGCGAATCACGCAACATCGTGTTGCACGGCGAAAACACGCCAAGTTTATACGCCGCGAGCGGCGCAGCGGTTACGCCGAGGAGAAGAAGACGTTTCTGTAATCCACACGCGGCGCCGACCAGTTTTTCATCGGCCTCCCTCTGGAGAAATAAAACGCCGAGGCAAGGGGCCTGCTCCTGCACTAAATATATCCGGAATATACCCCCGACAAGAAAGCATCGTGTCGAGTCCACGAAACCTAAGACCAGCCTACGCGGCTCGACCGACTCCCTCAAGTCTCAATAAGACCTTCGCATCCGCGGGGAATATAAGCAGTGGCAGCTGATCCGCGTCGGTTATTAACCTCTTTCGAGTTATCGTCACTTATATGGTCATTAATAATGTCGACACGTCGTATGTTGCTTCTAATTTAGTCTCGAGTTGTAAGGTATCTATTATTAATTTTTGATCTCCTAGTTTTCTGTTCGTTTATTCGATAACAAGTTTATGATATGCATACACTCGGTCTGTTGGTCTTGTTGGGAGGTGATTACTTTCCTAAGCAATCTCATGTATATATCTTCGTTCATTAATATATACAGGAAGAACGATTTTGCTGAGATATCTATAAATTTAGCCAGATACAGATCTGAAAATAATTATGCTAAACTAGTATCTAATAATTATGCTAAACTAGTAACTAATCTAAATATGGATGATACAAACTAGTAACTAGTCAAACCTTTTTGCCAACATTGCTCATCATGCTTGAGTTTCTTATGTAATTATTTTGATTTTACGAGGTTATTTTGTATCAACAAAATTGTTTTCAAATCTGTATTATAAATTTTTATGTATTATAAATTTTTACACACAGAAATATCATTCTATTGCAAAAAAAGTGATTGCTTAACTTTTTTCTTTTTAAATAACGGTTATCTTTAATAAAGAATATTATAAAATTGAGCAAAAAAACTGACTTTATACAATACATGCAAATTAAACTTGTTCGAATTTAATAATCTTGATTAAAGTATTAAACTCACTGGGGGATTCAGAATATATTTTAAATTTTGATATCTGAGATCAATTTATGATAGATTTGCAAATATATATAATATATATATATATATACACTTTTGAAATACTGAAGACAAATATTTATTACTTGCATACAGTACGTATTCTTCTGTAAAAAATACTTTAACAACAAAATCGAACTTTCCATGTATGGATGCAGCTAAATTTTAAGATATTTCAGAAAAATCACCCTTTCCGTGTATAACTAATGTCAATCTTCGCGTTTTGACGAGAATAACTTCGCAACGACAGTAACCAGTGATCTTGATAACAACAGAGACGTACAAAAATATAACGAAAACTTAAGCCTGAAAGATGTAATGATATATCTTTAATCTCCGACGAGTTTTCTCTCGGCTGTGATTTTCTCGAAACCTGATTAATTTGGAGCGATCATATCTGAGAAAAGTAACGTCGTTAAAATTCGCGATCGTCTCTGTGCACTTCAGAGCATAATGCTGATACTCGTCAGCGCACGCGCCCACATGTTTAATTCATCACGACGCATTACTCATTCATTCATGCGATCATGCGGAAGGCACTTCCGAGAAGAATGCTGTAATAAGATTCTGGAAGAGAAAAACGTCTTCCTTACTCCTTCCTATTCTCTGTCCATTCTCTCGGTTAGATAGTATAAGACTGCGCAATGGGAGCAAGAAAAAAGGATGTAAATCGTGTGGATCAAATGAAAATAAAGAAATTCTCGTATTCAAATTGGCAAGGGACGAATCTCTGCCGAAGGAATTTCACAAGGCAAGGGACAACACGTCCACACTTTTCCATATCGCAGCGACAATAATCAGACGCGACAATAATCGTCGTAGTTAATGCACAAAGATACGTTACAGCTGCTCGCGCAAATTGAAGAAATACAAAGTGATGAGAGTTAATAATACTCGCTCGCGAACTGGACCATACATTCGTCCAATCAAACCTCTACGTGACTCATCAATAACGGAATCCTTCGAACGAAACTTTCATATAGGGAAAAAAAAAAAAAAAAGGAGAAGAACCGCCCGCGTTGAGAATTACGTCTGATTAGGGGGCATCCGTTGCGCACGACTGCATCGTCAACGGAATTATTATATCTCTCTCTCTTTCACCTTAGGTACGTTATCGAGCATTGTGGTACGCTAGCGAACGCTCATACCGATTGCATACCGTTGCTAGAATGCAATCAAACCGCATCCGGAATTCCGAATACGCACGGTAGTTATTCCACTAAGGTTTTACCGGATCAAAAAGATCGTTTGGATAAAAAAAGAAGAGAATAAAATCAGCAGAATGCCCTTTGAAATGCGTTTCGGACGCAGACAATTTCGAGATCTGCGTCTGTTACATAACAATAATTCGAATGATTTTCTTAAGGCTCCAAACAAGGCTATAAATAAATATATGTTTGTTTCACTTCAGCTTATTGCAAAATACAGCAATAAAAAACGGACTTATTGTATCAATGTAGTTCGCCAATATTAGTAAATATTATGCGCATTCACATGACATGTATAATTATGAATGTAAGCCGATATTTTGCGAATGTACGTAAAGTTAGCATATATTAGTGTTGTTTGGAGCCGTCTAGACAGAAATCTAATACTGATCAATTTAATACTAAAAGACAGTAATTATTTATTTTAAACTGTTGTTCTATATTTTTGATATTCGAAAGAAATTCATTGTCTTTCAGTATTAAATTGGCTAGTATAAAGTATTAGATTTCTATAAAAGACGAGACAATAAAAAATTCAAAGATTCACGCATTAATCGCGTGCCAATAAATTTTCAAATGCAATCCAAACTCTAAAGAAAAATTTTCTAGAAATAACATTTTCTTGTTGTATACAGCATAAAATTCTTAATTTGATGTATTGATATATTCTCGTATCAGTATATTTTCTGTCCTGCTTCATGAGATAACAAAATAGAAAATGTATTAATACGAAAAAGTGCATCGAATTGAGAATTTTATGTTGAGCGCAAGAAAATATTATTTCCAGAAGAATATACAATATATAAATGTCAAATTGAAAATATTAGCCTAATTTAGCGATATTTGGCGAAGAAATTTGGATGGGAAAACATTATTAATATTATAAAAAATATGAAAGGCTATTAATGCATACTGTACATTAAATGTGATATATTTTTCAAATTCAAGAATGTCCACGAAACTCGAAGTGTAATTCATCTGAATGTGTAATTTATTTCTGACGATGGCGTCTAAATATGAACTCATCCAATGTACTCTCACTTTGGATGATTCATCCGAGGCTCATAGTCGAGAATAAAGCATGCAAATTTGTCTCCCTTATCTAATCTACCGCTATACATCTTGCCCACCGACATTATATTTAGCAATAAAGGCACTCTCGCTTCCTAGAGTCGATAAAACTTCCTCGACGGCAACGTCATTCACGTCGAGCCAAAAGTTTTGCGTAGAGCCGGTCGGGCAGAAGTTGCGACGTTAGGACAAGGATAGTGCAGTGTAGAAACGGTATCCGTAGAAAAAAGGTATCCGGACACGAGATATATTTCTTTGCCCCACGGGATTTGTATAATCGACGCATAAAGAAACTCGTTTAAAGTCGCCTCCATCTTTTTATACAGCGGTCGCCGAGTCGGCGCGAGAAAAATCCAGTCAAACTTCACAGGGCGTAACGAACGTTACGGAAAAATTTAACGACGTCTCAGGCGGTTGGTCGAATCCGAAAGTACCTAGGGTTAACGCGGATTTTCTTTCTCAAGCAACGCAGCGTACATTTTCGCTGCTGTATATATATCGCGCTTTTAAAAAGATTCTTTTAAAGGATTATGATGTACCGTTAACTTTTTTACTTATATTTTTATCAAAACATTGTAAACAATTATATGATTTATACAATAAGCGTGAAAAATCAAACATCCTAAAGATCATTAACTATTTTTTTATCTCAAGATGTATACAAAATAAAAAATATAGACGCTTTTTATTTGGTAACACAAGTCGACACAAGTATAATTTTTCTATTTTTGTTACTCATTGAATACAAGAAAAATAAAATGATTATATGACACTGAATGGAGAGCACCCAGAAAGATTTAAAACTTTCGGAGCATCTAATGTGAATAAAAGATCTGTGTGAAGTTGGATCTCCAACTTATCGACTTGCTTCGGAATGTGAAAACGAAAATCCATTGAGACTAATTAAATCTAATTTACTCATTGGTTGATTGCTAGTTACCATAAAATTAGCTCCCATTCTCAAAATTATTTAATAATTTTTCCAGAAGTGCGCAAACAAAAATTCGAAATATGTACATGTACAAACTATGAGCTGTAGAAAGTAAATTTTTTCAAAAGTTAGAAAAGGCTAACACGGGTATTTAACAGTAGAAAATGTCTATTTCGAATATATCTTAAAAATAATAACCATCCAAATTGAATTATTTTTTTCGTTTTCTTCCATGTATGCAATAAATAATTCTCCAAATCATAGAAACTAGGTGTCTCGTGGATTCTCCAGATCAATATGCTCTTCTTAGTTTAATACACTTGAAATCGCGGAGGACCTGTTTGTCGACGCCGATCGATAAGGTGCGACCTGATTTAGCGAAGATTCCAATAAGAAGTATTCTTAAACTCAGCCAGCCAAAAATATGTAAATAACATCAAAATAGCACTTTCTTTTTTAGACCTTTTTTAGACTAAATTATCTATTACAATTTCTATATCTGTGTTTGACGACAATAGACGACTGAATACTTTTTATAGTCTATAAAATACTTAGAATGGTTTTTATAATTTATAAAATACCTTTACTTAAGAAAAGAACAGTTTTATTAAAATAATATATTAAAATATCTAGAAATATATCTAAACACAGATCTAAAAATAAATTTTATTGAACTACCAAAATAATTATGTATATCTTATATAAGATTCAAACTGATTACTAGAATATCAAAGTTTTTAATAATATTGTTCATCATGTTTCTACATATAATAATTATTTGACGGTCCAAAAAAATTATTTTCAGATTGTATATACCTAAATTTTTAGATACTTTAGTAAAATCGATTCTTTCCTGTGCAAATAGATGATAACAACGGTAATTATTAATAATATAACGCAGCTACGATTGAAAGCAGATACTGCATGGTAGCTGTTAAATACATAGGGTATAAGTTGCGTATGGAATGAAAAGTATTTGAACAATTTTGACTTCATCGAGTGCATCAAATGGTTCGTCATCAATGCGATAGAACGCGAGTGGCAAGAGCAAACATAGAACATCAGCCAGAGTAGACCTGTTCGGTGCAGCTGCACCGAGCGAATTTAATACGTACGACTGTATGGCCGCGCAATATAGAACAATAACTTCCGACGCAGATGCACAAGGCACCGTAGCCTGCATCCGCTCTGGTTCGCCGCGCCTACATTGCGAGCCGTGGCGCATTCGTAGACAATTGAAAGTGACAATAGCGTCCCGTGGTAAATCCCCGTTCTAAATTACGCTACCTAATAGTTAATAACGCGAAGAAAAGCAGAGCACCGTAGAGAATAGAGTTTTAAGAAACAGTTCTCATTAGTACTCGAGTTGTATCAATTTAATGTATGTATTAATTTGAAAACAAAATTCCAACAATAATTTTAATAAACTTTAAATGTACAAAATTGACAAATGTACAAAAAGATAGCAAAAATTTGGAAAAAAGCGTCGTGCCGTTAATTTATCGCAATTTCAACATTTCTTGTTAATTTTAGCAGAATTTTATGCTCTACATTTACTCATTTTTAAACAGACTTCTGGCTTACATTTTCAACTTTGATTTTTAGTACAAAAGAATGAGGAACTCTTTTTTCATTGTTATAAGGAACTTATGAAGAGAGAGAGAGAGAGAGAGAGAGAGAGAGAGAGAGAGAGAGAGAGAGAGAGAGAGAGAGA
>NW_017259295.1:180194-182212 GCF_001594045.1 Atta colombica
GAAACTGTCATTATTTTTTTTATATTATAATAAAATATCGTATTAACTTCACATAAATTTGGATCATGAAGTTAGCACGCCGATCTATTAATATAAAAAAATAATGACAATTTCCAATAGCACTATTTTTATAGTTCTACAGTTCCTTATCAAAATAAAAAAAGGTCCGCATTACACTAAAATATACAACTGGAAACATGGCGTGCTAACTTGCAAATCTAGTACTTCCTCTCTAAAGTACAAGAAAAAAAAATATTTCCACTTTTGGCTACAGCTTGCTATGCTGCTTTCTGCAAACACAAACTATCAAATCGTGCTTTCATCATGAAAGTAATTAAAATTCGTATCTCCAATTTATTCATTTCTTCTCATGCTGAGAAGAAATTGAAGCTATCAATAATCTGAAAAATCTTGCGAAAATTGCAATACTTTTATAGATCTCGATATTAAGAGACATAGTGTGTTATTTTTCTTCACGCTTAACTTTTCGCTTCACTTGAACTTAGCAGCGAGTCATATTTGACGAGATACTTCGCGGTTTCCAACGGACAGATCGTGACCGGAAGCGACGTTTCCTTCCTTGCGTATATAAGGATAAATGCTAGAAAATGCTATTCTATGTTTGTTCCATTATTGTTCGATACACAAGAAAACCAGATTGTATCAATGGAAAAACCATCCATATCAAATAGGTACTGAAAACATCGATTGAAAATAACTTTTAGCGTGACTGAAGTAAAAGATTTTATCTTAAAAGCTACCGAATGCTATTTTCGAATTATTAAGTCGATTTCTCCGATTCTCTCTGTTTGATACATTCGGTTTTCTTTATTATCAAATATCAAAAATACATTTCAAATTATCCTATTAATTTCTTAGAAAATTTTAAAATGTTGATATTTAAAAAAATACAAAATATTTTCCCGCATACTCGATAACTCTGTTTCAATTAATTTAAAGTATTTGATATCAAAATAAAACCATATTAAAAGCACTAATTTTCTAATGCTACAAAAAAATAAAGATCCCTCGCTTTGCTTAGATATAGTTTAATCTGTATGCGCAAATCGATTTCTAGAGATCTTTTACGTAGTTGATTACAGATTCAAGATAAAGGCTATTAAACTTAATACGATGGCTTTAGAGATTCCATTACGGACATCATTCCGCACAGTATTATTCGGGCCGGTATACAGTATATCTCGTTCAATTTCTGACTTAGATACTAGATAAATGGCCACCATATAAATGGCCAGACGTCGTCGAGTAACCAGTTGGAGTAACAACTCTGTGATGCAGTTTCCAACTCATATCCTACACCGAGACAGAGAGAGAGAGAGAGAGAGAGAGAGAGAGAGAGAGAGAAACCGTGCTTTTATCCATGCCGAGTCGAGCCAGGCGCGCTGATATCACGTGGGATTTGAGACAAGGTGGCCTCGAGTTGTTGCAACGCTATATATGACGAGCGGGTTTATTATTGCGCGAGCCGGGAAACGGCCAGCGAAATACGTGCCGCCTCGTATAAAACGATTACATTATCCGAGTGTGCTCTGCCGCTTCCTTCGGGAAGAATAATTCGCGACGGTTGCGAATCAATTTTTGCGGAGGGATCGACCCGCGAGATGATTTAATATCTCCCACATCGGTGACGGCGATGTCGGCAAAATCATGCGGGCGAAATAATAAAAGGAGAGAAGGATATATATATATATATATATATATACACACATATGTATATATAGAAAGAGAGAGAGGAACCCACGAGGTGCGTATCGCGCGAAATGCCGGTTGTGTTATCATCTGTTACCGAACGACGTGCAGGTACCGTGTATAGCAACTTACGTGGGGTATTCATCCGTAAACTGGGACGCGCCGTATGCTTTTGTAATTCTATCTCCGAAACGTCATCGTAACGGCGATGCTGTGGTAAAAGCTCGCGATAACGAGTTTAGTTATCCTTCCCTCTCTCTCTCTCTCTCTCTCTCTCTCTCTCTCTCTCTCTCTCTCTCTCTCTCTCT
>NW_017259295.1:182312-218642 GCF_001594045.1 Atta colombica
ATTTGCAATCTCGCCTTCCCTTCGTCTGTATATATACACGGAGAAAAATGATTGAGTAATTTTTACCTTAGAAGATTAGAAAAATATTTTGGTTACTTTTATTTGAATTTATGACAAAGTTTATTTGTTTGAAAGTAAAAATATCAAAGATGGTAAAAAGTACATTAAAAACATTAATTTTTTTAGCCTGCAGATTTACAAACAAAATAGTAAATCTATTATATTCAAATGATTATTATCTCATAAAGTAAATCATACTATTCTCAAACATGAACATCTTGAAATTTACTTTGAAATGTAAAAAGTACCTTACGGCTCTTTTTATAAAACAATCACTCATTTACCAGAAAAATAAAATAAATTTTATATACATAAGCACCCGTCCTTGTGTACATCTGCCAAAATTTACTAGAATTTTAATGTATAATATTTTACATTTTTCTCCATATATCTTCTGCAGGCGCATCTCTGTACCGTTTGTCTTTCGCAAAAAATTTATTAAATATACCGCTCATATAAAATTCTAACCAAGGTATGTGTTATTCGCTTTTAATCGAGAATTAAAATTACATTATAAGATTGACTAACCGTCAATTGAACTAGTTAATATTATTTTATTATTTACCTTAATCGAGCAAAATTTTTCATTTTTCTTTTAATAACTATTCACATCCTATTTTTACTACGAAATTCATTTAGCTCATTGCAAAAAAACCTTTGTGAATTGTTAATATACATCAATTGGCAAATATTAAATATTAAAAAAAAATTTCGTAATATGCATATTTGATAATGATATTACGATGAGACTGCATTTACAGAAATGTTCTATGGTCAGCAGGCGAGTTTTTCTATATCAAATTATTGGAGATATATAACACGCATTCGCATCGATTTGCTAACGAAAATATTCAATCGAGTTATGCGGTTCACTCAATCGTGCCATTTTCTGTCGGTTCCCAAAGATTGATGTGGAACGAAAATAATGACAGCTATCGCAATGAAAGGATATTGATGTTGTGAAAAACGATGAACCGTCAGCACGAGAGATAAAGTCACCAAGAACATTTTCCCAATAATGTGGTCGAAAAGAAATCCACGTCGAAACAGTTTATATATATATATGAGATACGGAAGAGCCCCGTAATGGTTTCGCGTAAAAAGTCCATCGGAAGAAAAATTCAGTGCTCGGATCTTACGAATAAACGACCAGTTCATTCGCTTCCTTCGTCCAACTCTGAAGCGAAAGTACGAATTTTGCGACGTACGATAATTTTACCGTGTCGGAGACCGGGTTTCTCGAATTCGCTGCTTCAGCTACGCCTACCAGTTTACGAGGATCAGGTGTCTCGCGTCGCGTTCCTTACCGCCAACGTTTCGCCTTGCGAAATCTAACGCGCGCGTAAATCGTGGAAAATAGACCCGGTCGGCTGGAATCGTCAATACGGAATGCTCGTGTGAGGTTATTAAACTCGCGAATCCTTATAAAACGCCGGACAAACAATTCGCATCCTGACATGGAAAAAATGATTTTGTTGAAGTGTCTAAAAATTTAGTTAGAACAGATATAAAAATAATTTTGTTGAGCCATCAAAATAATTACGTAAAAATCTCAAGTGTACTGGACAATGCTGCAAAAAGTTTCGATATTTGAACAATCAGCTCGAGCGTTCTACATAATTATTTTGATGATCAGAAGAGAATATTTCCTTGTATTTCATTGTCAAATAAATAATAATAATAATTTAATTAAATGATTAAATAAATAAATCCTGATAATCCAAGGAGTTAACTTCGATCGATCGTAGCCAAAAATATTTCTTGAGAACATAAGGCTGTAATTTTGAAACTCTCAATCGATATATATGTCCGCTACGTAAATCTTACCATTTATATAATACTCTTCTTGAATATCACGCTTTAGTCCTGACAATTGCTCATCGAGAGACATCTACGATGGTAGAACGAATATGGCGTATAATACTCGTCCACGACAATTATTCTTAGCCATGAGCCGAGCGGTGAGGTAAATTTCGAATTCGCGGTGAATCGGTCGAGTGATTCAGCTATTAACTGTTACGCAAGATCGTAAAAAATAACGGAACAGTACCTACACGTTTACAAAGATCCCACATCGTAGAATCTATGACAGGAAAGGACGCATTCGGCAATTCGAAGGCTTAGGGAATCTCCCTTTAAAGCATTATGTCGATTTAGGAGACGTGCCGTTACGGTATTCCCTCCGGGGTATCGACAAATACTGAGAGAGTAAATTACACGCGCATTATGCAGCGCTCGCTGCTTATACGAGAGTGCCAGCTCTGTCGTTATTTATTGCGACTTTTATCCGCGATTATCGACATGGCGAACGGGAGCCTTGGGAAGGTCGCGATACCGTAACTTGAGATCCAAATGAATCCATCGGGAGGGTTTTATCGACGATGGCGCATTATCGAATACTCCGATATAGTCTTCCTATAGAATACAGATTGGACGATTCATAGAATCGGTATTCATAACCTGTTCTTATATTTTAAAACTCTTACTGTCGTTAAATATAATGTCTTAAGATTTTAATATGGCCCTGTGATTGACTTATGACATCATAAGATTGTACTTGAAATAATTTGAATATAAAAACCACACGGAGAGAATTTTTTCTTAGAGTTTACCCTGAAAATATGATAGTCGTGGGATACAAATTGTATTTTCAAGAATTTTAATATAAATCTCCCTTATTCATTAATAAAATTACAATAAAGTATAAAATAAGTTTAATTAATTTTATTGAAGTGCACGGTAAAAATCTTAAAATATTATACCATATTTTCGACGTAAATTTTAAAACAAAATTCTCTCATGCGACTATAAATATCTGTCGTACACGAAAAAAAAAAAAAATGATTTTACGAAAGTATATAAAATTTTAGATATAGATCTGAAAACAATTTTGTTGAGTCATGAAAAAATTATGTAGGACTTTTAAACTGATAGAATGTCAAAACTTTCTGAGGTATTGTTCATCATATTTGAAATTTCTACGTAATTATTTTGATGGTCCTACAAAATTATTTTCAGATCTGGCTAAATTTTTAGATATTTCAGCAAAACTGTTTTTTCCATAAGAAACTCGAGATATCTTCTTTAAACAAGCGCATCGAGATGTATCTTTATTTTCTCCTGGAATACTGAATAAACGTACTTGAAGCATCAGTAAGCATACAGTAAGGCCTACGTGTCATTATTGTTCAAGGATCTCTCGTGCAAATAGACCTTTCACCATCGATATGATGAGAAATCGGCGAGATAAGGTCGATCGTAAAAATTAAACGAACGAGAGTGAATCGCGGAAGAAAAGCTTGGGCGCTATTATCCTCTATTACGTGTCGTACTTTTGACAGGCGTCTATCGAACATCGATACCTAACGATAGCTAACGATAGAGAACGAGAGACAGAGAGAGCAATGTGCAAAACAGCTCATATCGGGCATTGTTCGACGACACCATCCATGCAATCAAGCGAAACGCATATTTCTTCCGTCGCCTCTGTTCGTTGTATTCTCGGCCTCAAGAGATTCCATTGATCGCGAGTAAATCACGACGACGTCGTCCTTCGATTGTTGCTGCATTTTACATCATGACCGGCTACTGCAGCTTAGAGAGAGACAATTGTGCGCGTGCGTCATGATAAATAAAGCGTTATTACAGCGCGGCAGCGACCAGAGTTTCGTGATGCTTTCACCTGCATCCAGCACTCGAGACGCTTGAGATGCAACCGGCAATCGCATATTATTCCACTTCCGTCCTCAGAGAGAGAGATGACTCGACGAGAGAAATTCTCTCTTCCCGCGATTCTCGATTATTTTGATCTTATCATGAAATTGAAGCTCCAAAATACGCGCACAATTTGTATCCAACAAGATTACTGTTGATTGTTCAGAAAACCAAATTAAGATTTTATGTAATAAAATGGATTAATCTGATAATTATTTACCATACAAATTTGTCGATAAAATATGTTCACTAGATAAAAGTCGAGAAATTAGAATTGCGCTAAATCGAAATTAATTAGATTTTCAATGGATAAATGGATACTAAACTATATGTAGTTCCATCAATAAATATATGCAATAAATATATGCAATTAGCAAACGAAAATGACTACAATTATATGTAGTTATTTACCTATTATTACAATTATATATATTTAATGATAGAATTATATATATAGCATATTTTATATGGTTGTCCAAAAAATGACCATAAATTACAATTAAATTACAGTAATTGTAACTTTTTTATGATAATAATTGTATAACCATTTTCAGTTGCTAATTATATTTATTGATAGAATTATATAATCATTATCACTAATATTATTACGACAACGAGATATAAAAGGTTAATAAGAGTCAGAAAAACTTAAAAAATCCCCATTGTTCGTTTAACATAAATATCATTAAAGATAGATATAATAAACAAGAGTAAAAAGTTAAAACGCTATAAAATATAATTAATTATTATGTTTCGATCTTATATTTAGACCCTCTTCAGATGTATAAAAAATTTTTTCCGGCGCAGTAAAAAACATTATTCAAAAATTAAGAAAGTGACTAACTTTTCGTTACGCACTGAGAAAAAAATATAGTTAATTTTAATAAATATTTAGTTCAATACTGCCAACTAAACATTTACTTACAGTAAGTATTGGGAGTACAAATTAGTTCGGTCCGTTTCCCTAAAGATTGCTCCAGCTGATGTGAATGGTTCATAGTGACAGCTGATTTTGACGGTTTCAGAGAGGTTAAACATCTGCTAATAATATTCAGTTTATATCGCTTTGAGTTTTATACAAAAACCTTGATTTTTACTGTGTTTGAAATGTCGAATTTTGTGTTAACCAAGCAGCATTTGCGGGAGATTTTGATTTTCTGTTTTAATTGGAAGAAAAGTGCGGCTGAAGCCCATCGAATGCTTGTCGAAGTTTATGGTGACACTGCTCCAACTGATACATCATGTAGGGAATGGTTTCGACGTTTCAAGGATAGAGATTTCAACGTTGAAGACAAGCCTCGCTCTGGACAGCCAAAAAAATTCAAAGACAAAGAATTAGAGGTATTACTCGAAGAAGATCAAACACAAGAGGAGCTTACAGAATCATTGGGGATAACTCAACAAGCCGTTTCTGTATGATTGAGAGCCATGGGAATGATTCAAAAACAAGGAAATTGGGTGCCTTATGAATTGAAACCGACACACGTTGAAAGGGGATTTTTCACTTGCGAACAGCTGATTCAAAGACAACAGAGAAAAGATTTTTTTTCATCGGATTGTGACTGGAGATGAGAAGTGGATATTCTACGACAACTCTAAAAAGAAAAAATACTACGCTAAGCCCGGTCAATCGTTGCCATCGACCTCAACATCAACACCATGGCCGAACATTCATGGTTCAAAGATCATCTGTATCTGTTGAGGCCAAAAGGGTCTTGTTTACTATGAGCTGAAAGCGATTCCATTACGGGCGATCGGTATCGGCTACAATTGATTCGTTTGAACCGTGCATTGCGAGAAAAACGAAATACGAGCAAAGATATGATAAAATTATGATATTCTTCTTCATGACAACGCTCGGCCTCATGTCGTTAAAGTCGTAAAAAAATATTTGAAAACGCGCAAATGGGATATTTTACCCGCCGTATTCTCCGGACTTGCTTCTTCTGATTACTGGTTGTTCCGAAGGATGCAGCAAGTCGTCGGTTCACTTCTTTCGCAGAAATCGAAAATTGGCTCCAAAATTGGATCGCCTCCAAAGACGAATCATTTTTTCGAGATGGAATTCGAAAATTGCCTGAGAGATGGAAAAAAGTAGTAGGCAGCGATGGACAATACTTTAATTGATCTGTTCATTCATTTTGTTTTGAAATAAATGCACAAAAAAACGGATCGAACTAACTTTGTATTCCCAATAAATATTTGTTCAATAAAAAAAATGATTGTTCAAATTAAATTAATTAAAATTTCTTATATCAAATAAATATATCTTTATATTTAATAAATATTTAGTTGACAGTATTCAACTAAATATTTATTAAAATTAAGATTATATTTTTTTTCAGTGCATTCATCTAATTATGTAACGAAACAATTGTTTTCTTAATTTTTGAATAATGTTTTTTACTGCGCCGGAAAAAATTTTTTGTACATCTAAAGAGGGCCTAAATATAAGGTCGAAACATAATAATTAATTGTACTGAAAAAATAAAAAGAAAAAAATTACTGAGAAAAAAAGCAATTTAAGTATACGAATACTATAGCTATATTATAGCTACGAATTGTTATACTCGCTTAAATTGCTCGCTATAAGTTTATTTGATCATGATGTCTGAAAGCCACACGAACGTTAAATCGATATTAATTGCATTTTCAGTATGCCAGTATTGCAGGGCGCGCTTAAAGTGCAAATGGGATTAGAATTCATTGGAACAATGGTTATGGCGTAATTTTAGAATCGTTTAATTCCAGCTATTCAAAATATTCGAACCTCGCGAAATCAAGCTCATAAACGCGCGAAAGCTTGATCATTTCATTACAATAGTAATCGCGAGGAATTGTGCAATTTTAAAGGCCCGCTATATCAAACCAGATTGACGAACTGTCTGTCATCTCGAGCATCTCTATCATATTTTTTTTTTTTTTTTCATTGATGCGAATCTGCATTTAATCGGGTCTTCCGGCACGAGAATGAATTCACGCGCATTGTGCCAGCTGTCACCGCTCTGTCTGCGAATTACGCAGCTTACGTCGCGAATAACAGCGCGTTGTACACGCTCGAAATTTACCCAACGACCGAATCCGTCTAAAATTCCCAGGAAAAATGCGCAGCAATATCACATAGGTGTCGATCGATCGAATCGTATTCTCTTCTGTTTCAAAGCGGCAAATGATATATCCGGAATTTGCGCATCGATGTTCGCCGATGTGTTGATTCTCCCCAACGAAAGCAGCGAGTTTTATCATTTTACAATTATAATTCTACAAAATATCCGATGTTACCCAATTTATTGGATTAGCCAGAAGTCTTCTCATTTTTCATCTGTACAAGTGATTCTCAATACTCGATTTAGATATCCTTAGGCTCTTCTGCGATATCTCGAGTGGTCTAATCATCATCCTTAATTTGATCATCAACCACTGTATACTTGACCTATCAGAACATGGCTTGTCCTCAATGGAGAAATTCTCGCCACGGAACTTTGCAAACTAAAACTGGCACATGCGATCATTCACACTATCTTCACCGTACACCGCATATATCTTTTTTAGGTCTGCACAACGTTTTTTATCTTTATGGTAGCAATATAGTATAACGTAGCGAAAATGTGTCTTTTGCTCTTCCATTTTTAATTCTTTATAACAAGCTTTATTCTTGATATTTTTTTGTTACATAGTGATGTATAAATTTTTAGGTTATAAATACATTTAGTATAAAAAAAAAAATGTTCACACCTAAAACGTTTATGTCACCTATTAACAAAAACGAGAAAACTTTTTGGTCCAATATAAAATAGAGAATTAATTGTGTACGAATTTTATTATCGAAACCTGTCTTCGCTGTAATACTAATATTTATGTTTTTCAAAGCTCGTCAATAAAAATTAATAAATCTTTATCAATTTATTGATAGATATTACCTGTTGTTTCTGCAGGCGTTTACATGTTATAGGTATATAATAATATAATAATAAACACCCCGTCATGAAGAAAATACGATATTATAATATACAAGAGGACTCGTTGATTAAAATGCGCCGAGCTCTTTTGTAATAAGAGCTAAATGCACTAGCGTATAATTATCTTATTAGTTTAATTCAATTATCTTCGACAATTACCGTAATGCGTTTTAAATAATTGGATTAATCATAAAATTAGAATTACCTTCCATCAGCCATATAAATTCAGAATACATAAAAGCAGTTATATGTATTTTACATTCACGTTTTATATGATTCCATTACGAGATTGCATTCTAAAATTCCGACATTTAACGGATCGTATCGAAATTACAGTCTCGTTGAAATACCAATTTCATCGCTATACAACTGTGATGCATAACAGATTTACAAAGCAGCGATTTTCCGAAATTCCGATTTCGTGCCAAGTTCTCATTACGAAAACGATCTTTATTCCAACGTGTCGATGTAACTGACTAAAGTAGCACGGAATTCGTAACGCGGACGACATAATTTGAGTAATTAAGTTGACGTCATTGATAAATTAGGGGAATAATGAGAGCGTGGGACTCGAATCGTGGAAAATGCTTTCTGGCTACTGCGCGAATTTCTCGTAGTGTGCTTTAATATTCGCGATGTAAAGAGAAGAAATTTTATTTGGAGGAAAAAAATCATTTCCTCGGAATTGCTATCCAACATCTGAAATAAATTTACATTTATTAATTCACGAATTTTTCTATTAGCACTCCATTGCCTTGACAATCTCCTTCGACTTCCATTTGTGTCTAAACGATGTAATCAAGAAGGAAGATATACAAGGTATATATAAGGACAAAAAACTTCATGTATACAATACAAGCAATATTTCGGCGTGTAGTGAAACGCAATATCTTGTGAGCACAATGAGCTCGACTGAATACAAATGCTCAATAATCAAACGCTGACCGTGATATTTGTGTATTCCTTGCGTTGCATCGCTATCGCGCATTTTAACAATTCAATGTCGCATTCGGCGAGTTACGCGAACGGAGGGAAAGAAATTATTTACGTTACATGACCTCGGCGCAGTGAACCGTCGCGTTGGGATACTCGCGATAAATCGTATCAATTACCATATGCAAATGCAAGACAAAGCACCATTTAATAAGAGCGCCTCGTGAGTCATGCATGTAACGATCGTGGGCGATCGAATGACGTTTCGTCTCGCGACGGTTTGAGATTGTATCTTAATTAATTTGATAAAAATTTACAGGTTTTAAAATGCTTATCAGCATCAAATTATTAAGATCTTTCTAAAATGCTGAGCATCAATATTAAGTTGCTTCAATTTAATTTGTAGTATTATTCTAGTATTATTATTCTAGTTCTGCTAGGATTGCGTTTCAAGAGTGAAAAATTAAATTCACACCGAATTATTTAAGCACTAAAGATCGAACTTGACTGTTCAGGAGTTTTATTTCTTAGTGTATTCACATTTGTTGTGTATTCATATTATCTCAAAATATAGTTGATTTTAATATTGTTTAATTAACATAAATAAAAATTTATCAAAAATGTTAACTCTTTTTACAAAAAAAGGGTTAACATATCAAATCACAAGAAAGCAATTTTTGACACATTAAATCTCAATTATTTCAAAAATCTGACATGCTAGTGAAATTTGGCTTGCAACATTGTATTTTTATCATTCAAAAATCTATAAGAAACATTTTATATCGTTCAGAGTATAAATAAAACACTTTGTGTAAACTACTATATTTAATTTCAAGGAAAAATCGAGAAAGAGAGAGAGAGAGAGAGAGAGAGAGAGAGAGAGAGAGAGAGAGAGAGAATGTTTTTAAAAATCTTTACCTACATAAAAATTTTGATGAAAATAGATAATAAAGTAAAACATTTGCTTATCAATACACTTTAAATACAACGAGATCTTATTATAAATGATTTATCTTTATGTATACCATTTATCTATTTTTGGAGACACTTATGCCTCATTAGTGAAATGTTGATATGTGTTGCCAATTCATTGTACATGGCAAGAATATTATTATGTTTGCGATGTAATTAGCCACGATCCGTATACTTGTTAGTACGCTTGTTAAACAATCAATCGATGTTACAATGCCTATCCCATGTTACTTTGTGACTATACAAGGTAATAAACACGATCTCATTAATGTGTAAGGTACACACGCATAGTAGCACAGTCTATCCTTCGTGCTGATTATTGACGTTGACGCAGGTGAATCACGTCATTTGACAAAATAGGCTGCAGAAATTAGTCACATTACAGCACATATTAAACTCCCTACGGTTATATCCTGGTATATCCGAGCCATTTCGTCGAGATTATATCTCGATGTTTGACCGCAGACGTTTAAACTAATATTATTTAAACGGAAAATACGCATGAAATTATCGTCTGTATTTATTAACGACATGATAGGTATTTGAATAATTAAAACATGAAGCGCTAAAAATTCAATACCAAGCATATCAAAATATTCCAAATTCAATTCTCTCTCTCTCTCTCTCTCTCTCTCTCTCTCTCTCTCTCTCTCTCTCTCTCTCTCGCAAATTTTTTATTATTGATTTCCCAACAAAATTGTTAAAGTAATAATTCAAAGCATTGCGCATATAATCGTGAATTACTGCGAATTATTTCGGTTTTAATTTAAAAACAGACGTTCTTGCGAATTAAGCTTTAGATAAATAAAATAAAAAATAATAAACATTTAAATTGTTACAAAATAAATTCATGTAATGTAAAAACTGATGGAAAAAAGAAAATGTAAATAATATATTAGCCAGAAATAAATCGACTTCGTATTGATAAAACGAATTTTGTAAATAAAAAATATAACACTAGAAATTAGAACACTGTTCATTAAAATAAATATTTCAAAAACAGCATATATGATACAAACATTCGAATAACATATTTTGAAATAATATAATACATCCATACATATACTGCTATGTCATCATCGAACAGTCTCTCATTCTGGGTTATTGACACGTGGATCGTCAGGAAGTAAATCGATATTGCGAAAGGCTCGATGATACTCGCCCACGGAAGCGGCATACTGATTGCTAGTATAAAGGCCATTCTGTCGGTACTTCTCGTTTAAATATGGATCATGGAGGCACGGAGATTCTATTCCTTGGAAATGCGTGTAATGCACGCAAAGATAGCCAAAGCTAGGTAATCGAGAACGCGTCTGTTAGCGGCTCTGAAGATCGTTGGACGCAATTCGCTTGTCATGATATGGAGGAATAACTGCCAAGATACCGAGAAAAATGATCTAAAGTACCACGAGTACGGAAATAGGTTTCCCTTCGCCGGGAATTAGTGCCATCGCGTTGAAATAATGTCGGCGATGTACGTGGATGTTGCTGAAGTATTTAAAAAATTTAGATACAGATCTAAAAATAATTTAAGCCATCAAAATAATTATGTAGGAAATTGAAATTGATAAGCAATGCAGCAAAAAGTCTTGATATTCATCTTGAATGTCTTACATAATTATTTTGATACTTGATAGTCCAATAAATTATTTTCAGATTTATACGTAGTTAAATTAATATTTAGATACTTCAGCAAAATTTTATAATTATAAAATTAATTATAAAATATATTAATTATAAAATTAAATAATTTTTTAATTAAAAAATTGTTCTAATCAAAATTTGGTTAAAAAAAAAAAGATTTGTATTATTCACATATAAAAAAATTATAATTATTCATACTAAATATTTCTCTCAGTGCGTTCTTTTCATGTATAAAAAACGACCTAATTTTTCATTCGTCAGAATGTCTACATTCGACGAATTCTAAAGCACGATCTGTTAAAAATTAATTTCCCGCGCAGCTCAGCTATTGACATTTCTTTATTTCGCTCAGCAATTACAGTTTTATATTTTTTTATCTAGATATCTCCGATGGACAGTTCAAGCAATAGCGGTGGACTGGTTGATCGATCTGCCTCCGTACAAATTGTAATCATGTAACAACGAACAAAGCCAAACCTTTCTCGTGTCCACAGCGGATATGCATATATGGTGTGTACACACAGGCGTGTAGGACGCGCCTATTTCATATTCGACACGACATAGTCACGCAACAACAACGGAGAGCCACGATCAGACATGATAGAAAAATTGTGAAAACTCGTTCTGACAATGAGACTATGCGGAGACTATGCGGACTATACTGACATTTACAAGTGAAATCCAATCATGGGACGTGCCTAGTATAAATTTGTTTATGATAAGTTTGTTCGTAATTATCTCGGTTAAAAAAGAAAAAGAATGAGAATAGCCTAATTGCAGAACTTGCTCTTATCATCCATTTCCACTTAGATTAACTTTAATCTCTGTTTAACTTGCTCCTTTTCTAGTTCTAAAAATAAGAAAAAGATAAAAAGTAAGTTAAACGGAAATAAAAGTTAATCTACATTGATGGAAATGTACATTAATCAAATTGCACCGCTAACTGCTCGCATATTTCCAGGGGAACGCGAGAAATAAAATGAAATATCACTAATCGCTGTACGTGAAATATGTCTATATACGGGTGTGTGCGAAATGCAATTGATTAATTCATTCTAATCTCATGAAAATCTCGAGCAAATGTCAGATCATAATATGCAGATATTCACACCTCAAATCACATCGATAAATCTAACAGTAAATATCTAAAGATAAAACTACTTGTGCACCTCGCTATGGTTTATAAATGTCTAAATAATACAAGGAAATATCTAACTACTCTAGCAGAATATTTACGAGGCGACACATCGATCAAGATTATCTTAGGCAACGCCTTGGCGTGCATTCGTACATTCGAGCGTATTGATAGATAGCGAGCTCTTTGCGGCGAAAAATCGGTCGAATGGTCGAGGCGCACGATTTAATTTATGGCCACGAGAAGTACGATCGCTTCTAGGAATCAAACGCGATTATCGCTCTTTTCTCCTCGCTTTGCTTTCTCTGAAAGTCCGCAATGCATCTCTGCACGGAAGCACGTAGAACCGATGGTAACGAAACTAACGACTATTTGCTAGGTTCGTAAATAGAGGTAATTATATATGATGAATATAGAAAGAGAAGAGAAATGAAATTGAATCAAAGAGAAATCAGTATGAATATACCGTATTGATAAAATGACAGAATGGTCAATTCAGACTTGGTGAAACACGAACGATTCTCGAGAATCAAATCGACATTGTATTAGGTGTACAACTTTGCTTCCGCCGTTTTCCTATAGATGGCTTTAGCGGTAAGTGATGGTCGAAATAAATAGATCATAGACGTCATACAATAAACTTGGGCATCTGTCAACATAACCCCATAGAAACATTAGTTGATTTGTGTCTGCATCATAAAATTATTCTCGATTGAAAACGTCAGTTTATGAGCCAAATTCTCGTCATTTGCGAGAGGTTTTAATTTTTTGCTTCAATATGAAGAAATCTGTCGCTGAGGCTCATTGAATGCTCTCAAATACTTATGGTGAGGCCGCTATTAGTGAAAGAATATGTCGTGAGTGGTTTCACCGCTTCAAGAACGGTGATTTTGACGTCGAAGATCGGCATAGCGATGGAAGAGAGAAGGTTTTCGAAGATGCAGAATTGGAGGCATTACTTGAGCAATAAATGTATAAATGTATAACCAGTTTTTTACAATAAAGCTTCGAATTTCGGAAAAAAAAACGGCGGAAGCAAAGTTGTACATCTAATACTTTTCCTCTCTCATGAGGAATCACGTTTGCGTGAGTATATGATTTATTGGTTGCCATTTTATTCATATTTTATAAACCATTCCGACTTGCATTAAACGATATAATAATAAAACTCCTACATTCGAGGAATCATCTCACATAATGATTCACGATCCGTTACAGTAAGAATTGAGATGCTGCGACGTTTCTTCTTCCTCCTTCACTTCTTCACGAAAGCAATAATTCCATAGAACGAATTGCGCCGTTGCATCGAAAAATCGAAGCATAGATAAGCGCGGTGAATTTATCTGATTTATGATAACCATACCGTTATCACTATGCGGTTTGTTTTTATCGCATCGCAAATTTTGTAGAATTCGAGGTAAAATATTCGATCAACTGAAACTGGAGAAAAAACTTGGGTATTTATTCAAGGAAATGAGTTGACACAGGCCTCCGTGTTTTTACAGAAAACATAGAACGGAAAATATTTACGGATGGGAGATATTAACATGATATTAATTACAGTAATAAAGCAGTATTAAACCAGTGACAAATAAATTAGGTAATAAAAAGGAATTTTAATAGATAAATGATAAATAGTTATGCATAGAAAATTAGATTGCAATGCGCGATATTTAAATAAATTAAGAAATGTGAAAAGCTAATAGTTAAACCGAAAGAAATCAATTAAATATATACCTATATATATATATACACACACGTCTTTACCGGATAATACGGCGGGTATACTTATATCTTCATAAACGGGCATCCGTTTTCATCCATATTTCCACGCAATTGCATGTGTTTAATTACCCGTTTAATTACCACGTTAATCCGGAGAAAGATACGACTCGATCGGGCAACATTTTCCGCGAGGCCCGATCTTATCCGCGATTATTCTCAAGTCTACCAATCCGATGCCAAGTTAATTCGACGAGCGAAAGGTGGAAAATCAATTAAGCCGCAGTAACTGTACGTGATAACTTTGAGATACGTTTGATATCTCAGGCTTTGCACTTTACACTTTTTTCAACCGTGAATTTTTCTTATATCAATAACAGCAATAATATAATAATAATAAAACAGTAATAAATAAAAGAAATTTTAAGATAAATGATAAATATACATTTATGATGGAGTTTCATTCGTTAGATAAAATATTCTCGTACATTTAATACGCAATTCTTTTTTTAATCTTTTAATCTTCTAAGTTAATTTCTTACGTAACTTGAGCATACGAGAAAGATTCATAAAAATATTATATTTGCCTGGCGGATCGATTTTGCTAAAATACATAAAAATAGTAAAAATTTGAATACACATTTGAAAAACAATTATGCAGGATTTTGAAAAACTAATTGCTGCAATATCGGCATTTTTTTATAGCAATGCATATCATATTAGGTTTTTCACATAAATATTTTGATGGTTCAACAAAATTTATTTTTAGATCTGTAATCTAACTCAATTTTTAGTTTCAGCAAAACCATTCTTTCCATATAGATTATACTCGTTAAAACTGAAGTAAAAATGAAACGTTTTTTTTTTTTAGTCTTTGAAAGCTTCATTTGTCAAAATGTTACACATGAATTGCGGCGAACTCGATCTGCCACACTCCGGAAAGAAGCATAATTTTAGTTGAAACGTTCGTCGGTACAAAGTGGCTTTAACGCGGCTTCCATCTGGCATATACGATCCATACGTTATATCTGCACGTGCCAATATTAAATTCGCGTACATTCCAGGGCGCGGTCCAACTACGAACCAATATCGCACACGTTTGCTCGTTCGCGTACTAAAGCATTATATTCTCTATCGAACAGAACAAACCGCCATACTGTACCCCACCCTCAATTACAATTAAAGACGTCTATTAAACTAGCATAACCATTTGAGTATATTATGCGCCAGGCAATGAAAATGCATACAGAAATGTTTATTGCTACTTTATCATAAATTTATTGTTCAATTCTCGATTTTGTTTCATTAAAAATAATGAACTGCACTAATTCGAATTAAAAATTAAAGTTGAACGAAATAGAAAAAGAAAACATATATTTAAAAAAAAAAGTATACTTGTTGTTTAATTAGGTCGTCGCTGCGGGAAAAGATAAGTAAAAGTTTTAATAGAGTCGATGTTAGATTGGCGTTATCTACAAAATGTTTAAAAAAAAGAAGAAAAGAACGTAAAGTAAATAAATTTACAAATCGAGAAAGTTAAGAGGGGAATATTATGGGAACTGCTCTTAATGTTTTACCGTCTGATAAATCTGATATCACTGACGTTTTATTTGCACGCCACGTAACTTCGAGTACCAACAGATCCAGAAACGATGTTTATTTCTCTCATAGATCTGAACGCGATAACACCGTAAACATTTTATCGTGGGCGATCCATAATCGTTATCGCGACTGGCTTATCCCTCCGCTTCTCGTTAAGCCGATACAACAACCGTGAGTAATACTCTCGCAGGCTTTTCCATGTACACTGACTGCACCGATGCAGATGCCGCGCTCGGATAGTCGCGGGACAGGAAAAGTGGGATAATTCGGGTACTCGGGAAAGAAGCTAAATTAGGAAGCGCGAGCGTGCTGAGATCGCGCTCCTCGTCGGCGAGTAAAACGGCGTCTACGGTGAGATTTTAAAGCGTAAAACTTAAGCTTTAGGCCTGAAAAAATTGACTAATCACAGTCAAACATGAAAAGAATAATCGACTACGATTGATCAATTTTTTACAGTTCGAAGTTTGGAACCTATTTTACGTAAAATCTCATCGTCGCTTAAGTCTGGGTCCACAAGTCCTAGCTTTAAAAGGTCATAACCCTTAAAGTTGCAAGAAAAACTAATCAATCACAGTCGGTTTTCTTCATATTCGACTGATAATTGGTCAATTTCTTACAGCTTAGAGTTACTAAAGCTAACTAAATTAAAAACACATAAATAAAAAACGTAAAGTACTAAGTGTAAGCAGTAAGTGAATCGGCCAATCAGTGGAGAATACTTTACGTTCTCTACTAAGATAGGCCGATTCGACCTATTTCAGTCTTATTGCCTTAGGTTTTTTTTTTTATATTGTTGTTTCTAGCTCAACACAGACGGAGCGACGGACAATCTCGTCGCCATTATGGTAGTTGATAACTTTATACGCGCGCGCGCGCGCGCGATTTGCATATCGTACGTTACGTGTCGGTACGCGAGGCATCTCGTAGAAAGACGTGCATAAGGGATGAGCAGCTGGGTCAATGACGTCAAAAGCCACCTCATATATCCCCGCAGCTACCTAGCCGGAAGGGAATTCATAGGAAGAAGCTACAAACACAAACGTGTACGCGTAACACATGCACGCGAGCGTCATACGCGCTCATGAAACCGCGACAACTATCTTCGTATACTTATATTCCAAGTGCTCTATGATGATGAATACAGAATGCAATGATCGCGAGTGCACCGTCGAGATAAGCGCGAACGTGTACGGCATGGCAGAGTCATAATCATACCGCGTTACGTTGTATTTGTAGGCAAATCGAGATGTTTCACCTGCGTACGTCGAGCCGCTTTATGAGTTTCTCGAGGTCAAAAGGCAAACCTTATTAAATTGTTACATTTAAATTCTATCCTGCGACTCTTATTTTTCATCGTCTTTGACCACGGAGTCATATATCTTCCTTTTTCCGACATTCTCGAAGAAAAAGTCACTTCTCCTTTATAGATTACTGATACTGTCAAATCTAATAACCGGCCAATTTATTAAGACTGAAAGACAGTAATTAATTGCTTTTTAAGATACTACAACAACGCACTGAGAAAAAAATAATTGCAATTACCATAATTTGACTGTAATTTACATTCATCTTTTGGGACGACTATCTATATTTATACTAGTTTTTTTAACCATGCAAATATAGTCAATTGTACTATTAATAACACAAACGCTGTTTGACAGTCTTTGATACTCTCTTAACATATTTTTTAATTATTATTATTAGCACATAAATAATTAGTGAATTTAAGAAAATAGTTATATTCGTTATAATTGCATTTACTGCATAAAAATATTTATTTCATTTATAAGTTGATATTTTATTACACATTACTATTTGAAATTATCATAATTTGTAACACAATTTTTTCATGTTTGAAAGAACTACATACATAATTATTATTACTAATATTATAGCAGTAATAATCATAAAACTGGAGCTCCCAACTATAATTATTTTATCATATATAGTCACAAAAATCAAACACTTTTCTCTCATGCTCTTTTAATACTTAAAATAAGAAATTAATTACTGTCTTTCAATATTAAATTAGCTAGTAGGTATTAGATTCCTGTGATTTCAGAATAAAGATCGTTAAGAGCGATCGAATAATACATTTTTTCGGATATTTCGATTCGGCCTTTTATGCATATCCACCTTGATGTGCATATCGTAAATTTTCAAGACCAAAGGTGTTCCCAGAACCTGTTTGCAAATCACAAAGTTTCGATGTTTGAATTACAGCGACAGAGATAATAATTTATGTATAGTTCTTTGCTAATAGCATGCGAAAGTTACGCTCAACTCACCGCAAATAGGTGGTTGCACGACAAGTTTCGCCGGTGACCATCCCATCTAACACATCCTCTATCACATATAAGCACATACTTTCGCATGTACAAGACTTAACCACTGGCAAAACCCAATGTCGGGAATTGTCGACTTGTGCTAGTGGCGGTGTCGATGGCGGTGTCCGACGTTTCCCAAAAGATCAGATCGATACTCGACAGCGATTGTTTCAAGTTTAACTTCAATGCTTACGAAAAGAGCTCTTCTAATGTAAGATTCTTATTTATGCAAATAATATTTGATATTTCACTTTAAATCATTTTAAAATCACGCAAAAAATTGATGAAAGTAATCCAGTTTCTATTTGTTCAAAAAAAAAAAAGGGCTGCTCTTCCATGTAAAATAATCCTTGATATTTCACTTTAAATAATCACGCAAAAAATAAACAAAACTGATTCAGTTTCTACTTCTACAAAAAAAAAAGCTCTTTTAATGTAAAAATCCGATTTGTGTATAAAATACTCTTTGATATTTTCCTGCAAATAATTTTAAATAATCACGCAAAAATAGAACTGATCTAGTAGTCTTTTTACTGTATAAAAAAACCGGTTTATAAATAACATATAAATACCATATAAAACATATAAATAGAAGTTTTTAGTTTGTATTTATTTCATCTATTTCATCGTTTTCTTTAATACCTCGTTCCTTTAATACATCCAGCTATAATCATCTTACTGTACTTAGTTAGTCCAATGCAATATGATACAAGATAGAACTCACGATACGATGTAAGAAGGGCTATACGTTCTGTTTACGTGATATCTTTTTTAATAAATTCTAAAAGAACTCGACAATCCTCCTCCAACCGGAAAAGAGATTCTCTCGATTCCTTCTTGAAATAATATTCCGCCAGTTCGTACATGTTCGTGTATTACATTTAACGAAAGCCCTGAAGCTATTACACGACGTACGTCTTTGAGAGAGGAAAGACGAGTATAAAAAAGAGAAGCAGCTGGATCGATGACGTCACTACCTGTCTTGCAACTCTGGTAGCACCCTAGGGTATGGGTCAACATCACGAGATAATACATGAGAAAGAGAGAGAAGAGCTACGTTCTCAGACTACTATATGAATTTGAGAAACATCATTTGTATACCGGAAAGGGTTTTCTCGTAGCAGAAGCCACGACCTAATTCATGGAGACGGAGAAACACGTAACTTGATTTAAAATTAATTTCCCCTGTGAAATCTACCGACGTAACGTCGTTTGCGATAAAGTCCGTTTAAAGTAATAGATTAATTTAATATTACTTAATTTAGAAATTAAATAATAAGTTAAATTTCTAAAGAAGAATCTTATTACCCTATCGTTTTATCTGAGATTATTCCACTTTCGTAATCATTTTGTTACACAACTTCGCGTAACGATTCATTCTCCCTCCCGGAAATTTGATCGAATCTGGGAAAGCTGATATATTGGATTGACACATTGAAATTCTATCTGAATGCAAAGGTAAAGAGATAGGAAAAGAGCTAGAATGAACAACGAAATGGCTAATTAGCTGACAATAAATTTACGTTACGGTTGACGTATGTCACGAGATTAATTACCGTGCTACTTAAGATCGATTATATCAATGACTAATGTCCGTAAGTTATGTTCGCGTTCAGTGCGACGCGAACTGCACCAAGTATGAGATTTATATTCCGAACTTGCTATTCAACTTTTTGAAGTGGCGAGATTAATTCGCCAGCCAGTCGGACAGCGGATAAAGATATCTCGATCCGCCCTATCTCGAGCCGAATCCAATTTTTCAACTTTGTCGAATAATTCAAAAACGAACGCGGCGAATTGCATCCGCAGCACACATTTCTCTTATTTTCTGATGTAATAATGTATTTAACAACGAAAAATACGCTGGGATTTTTATTCCGTTGCGCGATACAATTTCGCGAAATATTATAAACGCGTTTCACGTTAGAAAATTTCATTTAAAGTTCTATTAAGAGAACAAACTTGCTTGGACGATTCGCGATCTTAATAGAGAATGCTAAGAGAATTAATGTTGAGTGCGTCTGTTATGTTCTCGGATGAAATATTGTGCGAATGTACCATCTGTGCAAAGAGTAATGCGTCGCACTTTGCACTTTTCATATGGCTTTTTTTCCTTTTTGTAAAACGAAACTAATGCCCTACTTTTCCGAAAATACGCAATATTACAAACTGAAGCTGTTAACGATTCGAATCGTTCATCATTTCAAGCAATCGTAAAACATATTTTACGTAAACAGAAAGAACGGTTGAAATATTAGATCGGGGAAAAAGTTTCTTCGTATTTAAAAAAATCTTTTTGCAAAAGTTTTTCACTTGTTACGAAATTTTCGTTATAATTATATTATTGGCTAGAACAAAGTTTCAGCTGTAAGAATCTGTTTTTTAAATTGCGGTATAATGATTTTTATCGGAGCAATCAAAGTCAGAAATGCTTTTGTTGAGACCGTCAAAATAATTATATAGAAATTGATTGTTAAACAGAATGTTAAAATATTTTGCAGCATTGCTGTCAACACTAAAAAGTTTTACACTATTTTGATGATCCAACAAAATTATTTTCAGATTTATATCTAGCTAAATTTATTTCAGCAAAACTGTTCTTTCCGTGACAATGAAACTTAATATACACAAGAGAATATATACAATATATAAAAGTCAGAAATGCTTCTTTACTTAATTCACGAATAACTCAGGAACAAAAAAATCATAGAAACATTTCTAAAAAATGATTTCGAAGAGAAAGCTTCAAACTTTCACGATAGTCGAACATTTTCATAAATTTTTTTTGGGCATGTGAGAGACCCCCAAAGTGAAAAGAAAATTTTTCATCTTTTTCAGGTCGTAGTTTTTTAAATGTAAAAATTAACCAAACTCACAAAAGCTCAAAAAATATAATATAATAACCTTTAGAGATTTCAAGCTTTAAAAATCTTTTTTTAATTTAAATTTCGTTCATTTTTTATGAAGATATTGTATATACAATTTTGAATTAAAAAATACGAAGAAACTTTTCTCCGATCCAATATTTAAAAAATTTAAATTAAGACAGAAATAGATCTAAAAATAATTTTGTTGAGACCGTCAAAATAATTATATAGAAATTGGTTGTTAAACAGAATGTTAAAATATTTTGCAGCATTGCTGTCAACACTAAAAAGTTTTACACTATTTTGATGATCCAACAAAATTATTTTCAGATTTATATCTAGCTAAATTTATTTCAGCAAAACTGTTCTTTCCGTGACAATGAAACTTAATATACACAAGAGAATATATACAATATATAAAATATATAAAATATATGAAATAATAGATATAAAATATATATAAAATAATAGATAAATAGAATATATAGAATAAAATAGAAAAATATTTTTTAAAGAATTTTCTTTTTTGAATCAATCACTTCGAAAATTGACATTTTGACATGTCAGTAGATTATCTTAATTATTCCGAATCTAATATTCTCAAAAAATTAATTTGTAAGTTAATTCGAAATCTCGGAAAATTAAGAAAAAATTAAACGTATATTAATTCACTATTTTATTTTCTTTCATTTTCGGCTCAGTGACGAATGTTATCAGCAAAATGTAACAGTTTGTAATTTAAAGTAGCTTTTGATAAATGCATATTTAAAAATAGTATTTTATTAACAGACTGACACGTTCTATTTTTACGACATCTATTTGACACTTATCTCTCTAACGTCGCTTTACCTTTTAGTTTCGACTTTTAGTTCCGAGACTTTTGTTTCAATTTCATGCTAGCTGGAGCAGATATGAAATGCAAAAAAGTCACAGAGGACTGTAACAAAATGTCTCTTTTCAACAGAGCTTTCTCGAGATAGCTGCAATCGTTATTATAACTCGAGCTACATATTTTAATCCTTTGTTTTTATTCTCCAAAAACGCTAAAAATTAATATACACAATTTTTGTATAGCATTTATACAACATTGTTAAATTTATAAGATCAAATTATATCCAATTTGAATTATTTTTAATCATTTTTATAGGTCGCCACTGCTACTGAAATATATCTTTAATTTAACTAAAATAATGGGATTAAACAATTGAACTTAAAAAAGTGTATTAAATTTGATTCAAATCTAGTTTATTATTTATTACTAAGTGCATATCTCAATACATACATTAACACAGACACGTTGTTTACTTTGAAAATAGTCACAAAGTTAAAAATAATAAAATATTATTTAATTCAAGAGATTTGATTATCATCGCTCCTTTGATATCTAACAGTAAAGCGACGAATAGAACCTGCAAAAATTAATATTAAATTTGTCGAGAATTTTATTAATAACTGCAAAATCACGATTTGATCTCGCAATGTCCCATGTCCATGGAATTTTGCTGAAACGGAAATGAACATCCGTCAAAGTTTTGCTAAACACGGCACGTTGAGAGCGTTGATTCCGTCAATCGATCGAGGGATAGCCTCGATGCACCGTAGAAAGTTACACTTCAGACAACTTGCCATCAAGCCACTCGTAAGTATTGATCGACGCGTCAAATGAACGACGCCGTCAATCGTATACCGTCGAATTTCATCTTTTGTGACCGAATAATCCTTAAGGCATTGATAAAACAAACACATATGAACACATATGAACACATATGAACATAAGCACGCACTAAGTACCGAGAGAAAAGTGGGTATTTATGACTATTATTGTATGGTAAAATAATTATGGAAGCTCCAGTTTTGTGGTTATTATTATTATTATATAATGTAATTATAATCACATAAGTTCTCTCAAATATAAAAAAATTGTACTATAAATTATGATAATTTCAAATTTTAATTCAATAAAATATCAAAATATAAACAAACATTTTTATTCAGTAAATGCAACTATAATTGTAGTGAATATAATTACATCCAGATCCATTTGAATTATAAATTATCAGGTTCACACGCCATTCTATTAATAAAAAAAAAGTAACAGTACTTTTCATTTCAGTTTCTTATTAAAATAAAAAAAAAGTTTCGCGTTTTTTTTATGCTAAAAAATTAAAATTAAAAATATCGAGTGCTAACTTTGTGACTCTAGCACAACAATCCCCTCCAAAGTATAAGAAAAAGAAAAAATATTTCCACTTTTGATTACAATTTCCGTTAGTACTATTCAGATTACACCAATATAAAGTAATTTGAAAACAAAATTTCAACAACTAATTTTAACAAACTTTCAACCACTAATTTCAACCACTAATTTTAACAAACTTTAAGCGTAGAAGACATCACGATACTTGGAAAAAAGAGTCGTGGCGATACGAGTTGGACGAGGAATATAGACAACTTCGTTCGTTAACTCATCACCGATAACCGATATTGCAAAGGAAGAGGCATCGCGAAGATACTCGGGCGAAATGTCAGGTGGACGAGTTCGATTTCGCGATACGAATCAGATTAAGCCGAGCTAAATTGAAGCATCTCCGAATACGCGAGTGCATTTGTTACAGTCGGATTACAGGGCGGCTTTTGTCTCACTACCTTAATTAGACTTCGCGTGCAATAAAAGTACGACTCGCGAAGACATGGACTCGAGGGCGCATGTCTAATTAGCGACGGTATGCCCCGTCGCGCGGTATAATCTTCATCGTCCTGGAAGACATATTATCACTGGCGACTTTCACGAACGAAGTAAACATGCAAGTCCAGACATGGGTGTCACGACCGTTAAAGTACGATAATATTTTAAAGAGAACACATGTGTCTTTTTGCGCTTGTTGTTCCTTCGTCATGTCATCGCGGAGTCTCGACGTAACCGGGATCGCGATTAAAGAGTCTAACTAGAGTGGCCAATCGTCCCGAATTTTGCGGAATGTCCCGATTTTTGATACCTCTTTTAGGGGCGTCCCGAAAAAACTCCAAGTGGGATGCTATTTGTCCCGATTTCAGTGATACCTTAAGAACAAAGTAAAGGACTACAAATTAAGATAAATTATTTATTTATTTATCAAGAATTTTACAAATGTTGTAGAGAATAAGAATATGTTGAAATGTGCAAAGTCACAAAGAAATACATATTGTTATGTTTCATTGTGATTTGATTTTATAGTCATTTAATTTTATAAATACATTTTATAAATATAAATAAATTTAATAATATATATTTTATTCATCGAATGTAATTTTTTTTCTTTTTTCTCTCTCTTTTTTTTTTAACTTGTGTCTCAAAATTTTAAGGTTCATATTCCAAAATTGACTATTCAAAAGTTGAAAAAATGGAAAATTTCTTTTTTGCATTTCTTAAAAGTTTGAACCTTTAAGAATATTTTAAACCGCGATTTAAGATAAGGTAAGACCATTTTATTATATAAAAAAATCATTTCGAATCTTCTTTTGCGTTTTTTTTCAAAATGTTTTTCAAGACGGGTGTCTTTGAAATTTTTGTCCGAAACTAACAATCCGATTGACTTTAATTTTGGCAGGAATATTCTTAAGAAGATTATTTATCGTGTAACGTACAATTTTTTTTGATATGTTAATCTATTTATTTATAACAAATTTTTGTAATTTTTGTAATTTTAAGTTGGAAAAAAAAATGTTTTTTCAAATCGAGTTATTTTCCACATTTCTCAACAAAAAACTCTACGTTATACGATAGCTATTACATCTATTTACAGGAAAATATTTTGTTTTTTTATTTCAAACCAACCCCGCTCTTGGAAATGTTACACCCATCTGATTAAAAGAGTTTTGCGCGAATTGCTCTATAGTTTAAACCTTTTAATTAATCTGTTTCAAAATTTACAAATTTACACAGTATATAATACACATAATATAAGTTAATTCTACGCAGTAGTTAATTTTTTAAAAAATCTTAATTTTGTGCTTATTTTAGACCCCTCCTTAAAGTCAGAAATATATTAAAAAACATAAGGCAATAAAATGTAAGGTTTAGTGAATTGATCAATAGTAAAGAAGAAATTCAATTTATTTACTGCTTAAGTTTTTTGCCGTGACTATGACACTGCAGAAAAATTTTAGCAATGAGACTAAAAATACATAGAAAAATATAAGTAGTAAGACATAAGCAATAAGATATATAAATCAGCCAATATCGTAAATAGTAGCAAATCTAAAATATTGACTATATTTACACGGCACGCTTAATCGGATTCAATAACATTCATAGTTACGAAATTGGCTAATCATAGCTGTTCCTCGAAAGAATGGAACGAGTGTGATTGGTCATTTTCATAACTACGGATGTTATTAAATCCGATTAAAATTGCCGTGTAAATGTAGTCAGTGATTGGCTTACTGCTATTTTTCTATGTACCACAGGTTTTACTGTAGCTTTGACGTACGTTTTTTGCAATCCTTTGTTTCTAAATCTTTCCAAGAATGTAAGAAAGCTTACACACTCGATATTTTTCTAGCGTATAAAAAACAAACACGTTTAAGAAGAAGAGTCGTTTTTCAAGTCGACCAAGGAATCTCAACAAAAAACATGGCAAAAAAGAACAAAACATGCTCGACAGTCATTACGTATTTCATATACGATTATTTTTGCTTGTCATTTATTATACCATAAGTTCTTCGTGATTACAAAATAGTGTTTTTTAAATGCAAAAAAAAAATTGCGACACCATATCATTAAAACATCTACATATTATCGAGTTGTGATTTTAAACACTCATCTATTTTTGCAACAATGTTTATTAACAGTTATTTAAATTGTTTCGGTATTGAGAATATGGTAAGTTCCTAAATTATTATTAAACAAATATTATTATATGTGTGTGTGTGTGTGTGTGTGTGTGTGTGTGTGTGTGTGTTTCTCTTCCGCATAAAAACTGAAACGTTTATAATAACCGCAATTAATTTTATAATAATCATTACATTGCGATTAATTTCTAACATTCGCATTTTCAGTGGTGGCATTTTCATTATAATAGATTACATTATATAACATTCAATAGGTAATAATAATAATATGTATTATGCAGTATAACTTTTTTAATAAATAATGCAATACGGTATAATAATAATAATAATACGGTATAATAATAATAAACGATATCGCTCATTTAATGTTGAAATCATGCTCGAAAATTAAAATTCTTTTCAATAATTTTCAATAATAATATCATTATTAAAATCGAAATTTCTTTATGAATTTATATAATTAAAATTTTCTTTCAATAATTTTAGATAATTTAAAGATTATTTCTTTTAAATTTTAATAAAAATAAACCACATATTTACATATCGTGTAAGACATAAATTCATGTGAAATGAAACAATTAGTACAAGTCACATTACTAAAAGTATGAGCAATATTCATATAAAACGTGAAGTGCGAAATGGAGTTTTATATTTAATTCGTGTAAAGTAAAACGCGCTTTGATTGATATAACCTTTAAAAACTTAAAAAAAAAATAAGTATTACTTATAAAATATTTCCGCGAAATACGATTGTCAGAAAACGATGCGACTTGCAAGTAGCATCTCCATAGAACGTATCAAACAGAACTAATCTCGTACTTTGACAGCCACGAGTGTTTCACGTTTGATATCCTATCCAGAGGCAAGGAAAACACAACAAAGAGCCAGAATGAGCTCCTTGTGCGTGATCATGAACTTGACTTTGTGCATAAGAACAGTTACTCAGGAAGGTTATTCGATTCACGCGGCCGTTTCTGAGTATTATTTCGAGCATTATCATCGTATCGCACGTGGGCCTCTCCGTTCTAATTTCCCGTTAAGCGAATCTAACGACAGAAGGCAAACGGAAAGAACCGAGCGTCTTTCTCCCTTGTATCACTATCTTTTGAAACTTTTTACAGTGAATCTCACTCTGAAGAAAGAAATCTCACTCTTAGATCCAGTTCCACAAACGTAAGATTAACTTTAATCTCAGTTTTATTTACTCCCCTCATCTTTTTAAAATTGGAAAAAAGTGAGGAGTAAAGTTGAACCGAGATTAAAGTTAATCCTACCTTTGTGGGACCGAGTCTTAAAGATTGACATTCGAGTCTTTTCCAAGACTGGGAGGACTTAGTAATTTTCACCTCATTTCAAGATACACGATCGACCCCCTGGTTCAATTTTCATTCTCTAGAGTGAAATTCCAATCCAAGGAATTTAGATAATAAAGAAGGACACGGACGAAGATCACTGAATGTGGTAGTACAAAACTCATCGACTTACGTCAAGTGGGACCAGCTCTCAATCGATACGACGACTGTATGTGTATAGGTCTTCTCTCTTTCTCTTACGTTCGCTACTGGCCTCCCTCGCTGTCTCCCTTTGTTCCCTCGGCGTTAACGGGGCCTCGATGGAGAAAACATCGGTGCACACAGAGGCGAGGATCGCGATGCACGACGGAAAGCAAAAACCCGACTTTAGCCTCGCGCTTTGCAACCCGAATGCACAGAACAGAAGATTATAAACGAGAGAACACAGAGCACGGCATAATACACTCGCCTCCCCCCCCCGAGAGCGTGTCGCGTCACCACAGCTGGTACAGTCGCGTCTCGTAGAACAGCTCGATGTCGTCGCTCCTCGTCGAACGTTACGAACGTCGAAGCGAGTGAGAGAGAGAGAGATATAACGCGCGCGCGCGCGCGAGCGCGACGGAGGGAAAGAGATGCGTATATACGGCCGGTCGACTTCCGCCAAAGTCGCGGTTGGCTAGCCTTGCTCGTCGCTAGAAACGACGCGACATCACGAGAATACGAAGTATACGCGATAGCGTATATACGCGCGAGCGAACGATATTTTCTCGCTTTCCTTCTCCTTCTCTCTCTCTCTCTTCTTTCCTCCCGGCGGGAGTCTCGCCTACGAACGGCCGAGCCGAAAGGAGCCGCTTTTGTTCCGAGAGAGCGGAGAGCGAACCAAAGAACCTCGTCACCTCCACAGCAGACACCGCGGGACTGAACTGAAGCGAGGCGCCGGCGTGCTTCCCCCTCCCCGCCGCGGTGCCGCTCCTATCCCCACTTCGTTCCCCTCCCCCTGCCTCTCCCCTCCCACGCCGCCGATAGCCGAGTGCTCCAGCGCTCGTGCTTCTGCGCTCGTGTATTTTCGTGGCCTCTCGCTCATCTCGCCTCACCTAAACCTACCACGTCTCTGTTTCCGCCGCGATACTCAATCTCTCTCGTTCACTCGCGCTTTTCGCTCTCATCCTCCTTCTCTTTCTACTTTCCATCTTACCGCTTCGTTCTGTGCCCCCCCTCTCGGGAAACTGCGGGGTTTCTCTCGTACCTTCGCCGAGGGACTCACCTGTCGTTCGTTTAGTGCGCTCCGGTTAAAGAGCTTCTTCATCCTTTTCTTCTTTGTTCCTTCTTCTCATATACTTTTTGTTTTTCTTTTTTTTTTATCTTTTATATTACGTCTTTTCGATCCTTCTCCTCTCTCGTAATCGTCTCTCTGCGTACCGCTTCGCTTTTCTCCTCTTTGCGATTCTTCCTGTGATTCTCTTCGCTTTACCACCTCCTGCGTCTACATCATTTTATCCCATCATAATGCTTACGTGTAATGACGCTTCTTGTGCTCTGTACATATACACGTATTATAATCCTTTTTTTTTCTCTCTTCCGATCCTTTTTGGTAAAATTGTTTACTTTGGATTTATGCGAGACAAATTCAGAGTATAATTTAGTCGGAATGTTGATAAATAATTGTATTTTAAAAATTTATTCTATTAAAATAATATATTTTTGTGTTAAACTTATTAAATAAATTAAAGAGATGTATTAAACTGATATGAATAAATTGATAAATACGCTACAATTATTAATATAATAATATATGTATATAAGCGATATCCAGTTGTTTTCTTTACGGGAAAACTTATACTAGTGATGCTGAAACAGTGTCATATTTTGAGATAAGGAATACAATGGAATAATGAATTACTACAGGCGACCATATTTTCTTAAAAAATAAAGGATAACCTAAAAATTTTAAAACTTTATTCCAAACTAATTTGTGACTGTCAAAAGTCTGCGCATTAATTTCTGAAATCTTTTTCTTTTGCGTCATATATCTGACATAACTCTCAAGTAAAGCACAAGTCATCATAACGTCAAAATAGCTGCAAAGATTACTAAAAGTCACTTTTCAATCACGACTTATTTTAATGTCATTTTGGTATTATTATGGCTTTATTTTTCTTCTTGAGCTAATATTGTCCTTGCATAAAAATAATCTGTTAATATTTTCCGCAAAAATTCGCACATTACATTGGAACGCTAATTAGAAAGCCATTTTCCAGAACGCTAATTAGAAAGAAATTTATTAAATTTTTAATATCATTAATAAGGACGCAAAATTGAATTTTGAGAAAATATAAATAAATCTAAAGGTAACTAAAATAAAGAACTGTCCTTTACAATAAAAAACCAAAATTATAACAAATCTTACTCAAAAAAAAGTTGTAAGATTAAAAAAATAGACCTTCAGTTCATTAAAGATAAATAAAAATATTTTAGACGTTTTACTTTATTTATTAATTCATCACAATTTGTATTGATCTAAAAATCACAATTTAATTATAAATTAGAATATTTATATCTTCCTGTGCATATCCACAATTTATAGGGAACATCGACGATGACACACGTGCGTATATTTTAAGATACGAAGATTCGTGTGGGTGTTTGTGCGTCAAAATAACCGCTCGTAATGTCACTGCGTGTACTCTTACGTAAGTCTCGGCGTTGTTAAAAATTATGATAGGCGGGTAAAAGATGTAAAGGTACGAGAATCCGGAGGCGAAATCGCCCGCTGCTAAATCATTCAGGGGAACTTCAATCTGTTTCCAACGCGTTTCTTCGCCGTCAATTTTACCTTTCCTCACACGATTCGAGCGATACATCTGGAATTTGTGAAGCATAAGAAGCAATCACGTAGCCAAGCAGCCGAAGTTTCCGAGCCGCGTAAACGATCAGAGTTTACCTCCGAACCATCTTAAATTACAGTCAGTAGCGTCAGTGTGATCAAAATAACAATTCTATCGTTTACTTTCAAATCGTTTTTTCAGTCAATTATTAATTGACGAACAATTAGAGTGAGAGCAAAAAGTACAAGAAAATGTTTTATAAAAAAAGTCTTATTTGTAGAAAATAAATATTAATTAGCAATTTTATACAATAAATACATTCTGTTTTAACATAAACAAATGAGCTTCCCATGTATATATTTCTGATATTAGAAGCTAAATTTCTCAACTGCACGAATGAGCATCCAAACATTGGAATTTTTAATTTTTGCTTATTTTTCAGAGAATATACATATTAGGGTACGTCACTAAAATCCGGACAATCGAACAATTTCTTTAAACAAATGTTTTTAATGAAAAATTAAATATTACAAAAAATCCTTTTACATAGTATTTGGGGAATCCTTGTAGATCCAATTATTTGATATATCTCCCATTAGCTTGAATGACGGCCTCTATTTTCTGAAGCGTTCGCATATACGCTATAACGCTGTTCATATCGATAAATACTGCCTCAATAGCGGTCTTTAATGACATCACATTGGGATGCCAAGACTTGTTTGTGACCTTTCAACTACGCTCCATACGTAGTAGTCCAAGAGATTTAAATCTGGGCTGTTGGGGGGCCAGAATGGGAGTCGAGGCGAACAAGTCGGCTTGTCCTGGCAGCCTCAGAGAGCATCTGTCATATCTTTAATGTGTACGATTTGTATCGAAGGTCCTCCTCGGCAGTTCGACGCATTATTGGTTCGCTCACACTAACAATCGATGCTAATTTTCTCAATGATTGTCCTGGATCATCCGAAATCAATGCTTGAACCCTTTCAACTGCCGGGATCCTCGCGGTTCTTTCGTGACTCTTTCTTACTAGCTGAAATCTTCGATGGACTATTCTAAAAGCTGTATATTTTGTCACAACGTCATAAACGGTTGATCTCGAGCATCCAAAAAATCGAATTATTTCCGTTGCTGAGTGCCCAGTGCGGCTTTTCGATTATACTTTGCACTTGGTTTCAACATCGCGGCCATTTTGAGAATATGACTGTTTATTAGAAGTATCAAGCTTTTTCGAACGCTAACAACAACTTCTGGCGGAAGCACAATATAGCGAAAAATTTAAATTGAAATTTGTCCGGATTTTGGTGACGCACCCTGTATTTTCTATAATTAATACACATTTTTTGATATATATAATTTTAAGAAACATACAGTCTATTTTATTTTTCATGAATAAATTGTTAATTATCCAGCAAGAAATGATCATCAATTAAAATCGAATCGACATCAAATTGGTATTGAAATCATTGTATCGATTCGACATCATCCGACTTATTTTTCGCTGAATAATATTTAATTTTTTTAAATAAAGTTTTTTTAAAAACTTTTCTCTTTACGAATTTTTTGTACTCACTGTATATAATTTTGTGATTTTTCTCATTATTCTGAATCGTCAATCCGTACTTAACTCTATACAAATTAATACGAATTGATGAATTAAAAATCTTAGTAAAAGCTTTTTCGAGCGCTTTACAAAACATCGCGATGTTTGATGTTCTATTTCATTTTAACACGCGACGAGAAGATTACTTAATTTGCAAAAGATACAAAAAACAAGATTATACACATAACCGTTCAACACGAATGAAAATATTATACTTTGCCGTTACGACTTACGGTGCGTTCGGTCAAAGTCACGCGGACGATGAGCGCGTCATCACAACACTACGCACTCTTGCTTTAGGCCTGCTACACAATAAAGTCGCAATTCGTAAGCTGTAAAAAACCAATTAACCAATCGTAATCGATTATTTTTGTCATATTCAATTGTGATTGGCCAATTTCTTACGGCTTACGAATTGCGATTCTATTGTGTGACAGGCCTTAACAAACATTTCCGACAAATGTACGCGATACTTTTACTAGAACAACGTAATATTCAACATTTTGAAATATAATCGATTCCTTATTTCGCGAGTTGAATTCAATTTTCTATAATGAATCAACTTTATAGAGATGAATTCTCAACTTTATAGAGATTTATAGAGACTTTAATTTCTTTATCGTGTTCCATTACTCCACAAACATAATAGAGTAAGCATTGAGCCTTAAGGAATTGATCAATCATCGATTATTCTTCTCACAACATTCGACTGTGATTGATCAATTTCTTAAGGCTTAAGGCTTACTACTGTCTTTGCGGATATAAATATAATAAGCATCTTATCAATAATAATTTACTAGATTCTCTTCACGGAAACGGCAATAATTTAACGTTTCTGAATAATTATAATACATTGAATAATTATATTTTATCTCTAACGAATTTAAATAATATTTGACACATTTTCTGATAATATATCGAAATATGCTCTTCGTGATTAAGAGTGACGAATATTTTTCATAATAAGTTTCTGCTATTAATTCGTATATTTATCGCGATTACTTTATGAAAGCAAAAATAGAAATATTGTGAAATTAAGTTTAAAATATCATAGAATTTTTAGAAGCTAATTAATTAGTATTTGCGTAGTTATTACCATACTTATGTAAATAGATCTCACTATTACTGCAATTCTTGCGCATATTTTTAAATAAATTCATAAATAATATCATGGATATGAATTTTATTGTCATGGATCGATATAATGTACTGAAAGAATAGTTTTGCTGAAGTATTTTTCGTAGCTAAACAAAATCTAAAAATAATTTTGTTGGACCATCAAAATAATTATGTCGCACATTCAAACTGATTACTAGAATGTCAAAACTTTCGTAGAATGCTCATTATATTCGAATGTCATATATAATTATTTTGATGATTAACAAAATTATTATATTGAATTTTAGATCTATGTATATTTAATTGAATTTTAAGATAATCAAAATTTTTCCGCATAGTTTCTTTTCACGAGTGCACGTGTACGAGTATGTGTAAAATAATATTACTTACAATGGACATTCACAACTCCTTAACTAAAACTACAACTCCTTTGCTAATTTCGTTTGCGATAAATGCTTGTTAATGCAATTATTAAACTTATTAAATTGTTAAAGTTGTTCGAATCTCGCGAATTTCGTGTCACGAGTGAAACAAAGTGGCATGCAATCAACGCGGACGATGCAGATTGAAATGCTTCTGATTCATTCTCGAATACTGTTGTAAATAGAATTGCAATGGAAGATAGACTGGTGAACGCGTGTCAAGGGACATCATGAGTACTGCATGTCAATTAATTTCACAATTAATCTGTTTTATTTAGCCGCGCTTTTTTTGGTACATTTTTGTGCATGATATACTATTATTCTGTTCCTATTATTCGATTTAAACAATATAATTAAATTTATGTTAATTACTTGAGCGCGAAATAAAATATTTAAATTACTTTTATAGAAATCTCCCTGTTGAAGGTAATATGTGATCAGAAGGTGAGAGAGAAAGAGAGAGAGAAAGAGAATACAAGAGATTTTATAAAATTTATGTACAATAAAATCATGAATTTATACGTATCTATTATTGAATTTATATATAAATATTGTATAAAATGAGAATTTTACAAACATTAAAATTATTGTCTTATAACATTCATACAAATTTATCTAAAATAAATGGAACGTAGCAGTTAAAAAGAATAGATTACGTAATAATTCGCAATAGTCACTCTCTCTTTTCCAAGGGCAAAAATAAATTTATGCGTGTCAAACTGACAATATCATATCTTGCGTCATGAATTTTTATTACTGTAACATAATTTACTACATATTTCTACAGTCTCAATTGCAATCTAAGTATACGAAACTAACATTTTACGTATTTTCTATTTAATAATTTTTACATCCTGTTATGAGATTTTATTAAATTTGTATATGTTTAATGTTTATAGAACGTATACATATATATATGCTCGTTTTATGCAATTTTTCTGTCTGTTTATGGAACTCTTACATATGCGCTTTCATAGATTTAATATCTCTGAAATTTTTACGTATCTATATTTTTATCTTTGACGAATTTATAATTATAAATTCAGTTTCTCATGCAATTTTCATAAATATACTAATATTAGATACACGTTTCCCCTCCAGAAATATAATATTGAATAAATTCAATATTGATTTATCACTAAATTTATCATTAAAAATAATAAATGGGTTAATAATGGATAATAAAAAGTAATTATATTATTTGCTTATTTGGAACATTAAAAGTGAACGAAATGACAGTGCTTTTAATTTTTATCTAAAACAAGTAATTTAATTACTGTACTTTCAGTAATATTAATTATCAGTAATATATATATAAATATATATATAAATTGGCCAGTATTTTTCTGTAAAATTATATTTTTAAAATAGATATTGAAAAAAAATGGAACCAATAAATCGTTTATTTGTAACAACAACAACACAACTTAAAAAACAAAGTTTACCAGAATATAAAATTCAATGCTCTTTGAATTATTAAAATTTTATAACAAATATTAATTTTAAAATACAATTTTGATGTAATAACTGATTATAGAGGAAAAAAAGTATGTTCTTTTAAAGTACATTTTTTTCTTTATGTGTCCGTTCTTTTTCAGCAAGCGACCAAAGAATGACAATTTTTCAGTTATACATCGTTGTTGTATCAAATGAGCGGAATGATCATTGTGTTTTTGAAATAGAACGATTCTCCGATTGTACGAAATACGGAATTGTCTAGTTTCTCATCCTTGAGAGAGATAAGGTGTATCTTATTACGCGTGACCCCCATCCTCCTCTCGCCGTTCTAATATGCACGCCGAATAAATTAGCATTATTTCGCCGATCTCGCAGCTGCATGTACCGTTATACATTTTGCATGCAAGGTAATGACGTCGCGCGCACGTGACATAGTAATGCTGCTACTACAATATCTATCTCAACTTTGTCAACGCTCTTCTCGTGCCGAGCACCATCCTTTCGTCAAAGCACGCGTGTCTAATGTGCCTTTGCATAATATTCTGTCATTCCGGAGTCACGTTACACGGATTACCGCGCTTAACGCCATAATTTGACGGGATCACGTTCGTAATAGACATCGGACGAAGATGCCGTTGCGCATGAAGTACAGGTGAAGTGAACGAAGAAAGAGACTTCAGCGAAGATATCGACACTTTTGCTCGACCGATTTTCTCTAACGTTGTAAAATGCGTATCGAGGTTATTTATTGGCGATGAAATTATTGAATTTCTCAAGCGAGAAATACGAAACAGTATCGTGTCAAAAGAAACGACATCGAGTATCGAAAAAGCTTCGTACTACTGAATTCGTTGCACTGCTCCCAGAATGGAAAACGTTTGATACATGTATCTACTTGCAGACTTAATATTATTAATAATATTAATAATATTAATTTTATTTAAATAATACATAAATAATTTTATTAAATATTTTAAAAATATTTATTAAATATTTTTATTTATAATACTGTACCTATACATAAAAAAGTACTTCTAATAGTCTTTTTCAATTTTTAGTTTTTCTTAGCCATCGCAAAATGAGACACGCAAAAACAGTCAAGTTTTTTATTCTCTTTTTGTATACATAGAAAGAGAAAGATTAGAAAATATTGTAATAATCTCGATATAATTTTGAGAAAAGAAACATCTTCATTCGTTGCGTCTGAAGTGAAATGAGAGAAAATATCACGTCGTCAATGCACAGTGCAAAGAAAAATATAGCGCCTTTTTACGTACCGGGTGTTAAAAATTTGATTATACTAGTCAAGTTGTAAAATAAAAAGATCCTTTCGTTTACATTTCTGTCCTCTCGATGCCACGAGATATTGCCGTTATCGTAAAGAGAGCTCTTCTCTGAAATATTTGATAGATTGAATGTGGTATGAAATAACTTGTTGTCGTTGGCCTTCTTTCATTTCAAGCAATTTCCGTGAGCCTCTGCCCTACACAGAGTAGCTCTGGCCAGTTCAATATCTTTCTGTTACTTTTGCCCTATTTACCCAATCTCCCTGTACCATTTTATTTTCGTTCGCCCGGTTGCTCGTGGAATTGAAGCAGCAGAATCGCGGCCTTCCAATTAGTTGACTTTAAGTCGACTAGTTTTTTAACCCGTTATTTCCGGAAGATAAACCGATAATCACTAATTCCAAACTTTTTTTCTTTATATAATAATCTTTTTCCACTCGCAATAAAACAGAAATGCGTCGATATTTAAGATAGATTTAAAAATCTATATTAAATTGTATATAAGTAATATTTCTTATTAGATAGAAAGAACAATAAAAAAAATAATAAAAGAAATAATATAT
>NW_017259295.1:218742-222462 GCF_001594045.1 Atta colombica
AATATCTAAACAATGCAAAGTATATTCGTACAAATGCAGAAAACATGTAAAGATTTGTTAACATCGTATTTACTTTGTATAATAATCTTCTTCTTCTTCTCTCATGCATTCCGTCCGAATGCTATAACTCTCAAATGATTAGGTGCAGTACTGTCAAGACGGTTAACACGATCACGTCTCAAAGACCACGTCACTCTCACAATATCTCTTAAGGGACAAGTCATGGCTTTAAGAGAAGACAATTTAAAGAGACAATTGATGGAGACGCGAATAGGAAGTGAGAACATCGAAAGGAGAGAGAACAAAGGGATGAAACAGTTCTTCAAATTTAAAGAAAGCGGTCAATCTAAGGGGACTCGATCCTGCAAGATTTCTACTGCGGACACATTTTTGCAAACGTGGCCGAGATAGGTGCTAACGCGGCCCATCGGAGGATTCAAACGACTAGCTATACGTGAAAAGCGAAGGAAGCTCGATGTTTAAGTACAGCTTTAAAAATCGCCAGCTTGTACAAAAGCTTGTAAAAAAGACTACCCGCTGGAGAATCATCTGAAGACTCGCATGCGATTCAGAAAATTCTATACTGCTACAGACTGGCGGGTTGTTTCTAGTTCTTTCTTTAAAGATGTAGGAAATAATGTGATCTTGTTGGTGGCGAAAGTATGAACGATGTAAAAAATGCAGCAAGACATTTGTCTAGATGAAGTATTTACGTTATCCACGAGGTTCTTGTCGAGAATGTGCGGATAGTTCCACGTTATGTTAAATTCATTATGTGGAATGCATAGTATTACGTGGCAATTTCTCTTAAAATACATGCTCTTCAGATCAAAAGATCACACCTTCGGATATTTTCATAAATTGTGAATACTTGTGATTAATAAATAATAATTTAGCTAATAAAAATGAGATTATTGATAATGAATTAAGTAAATCGATTTTTGTAGTTGTATTATTTAGTTTCAAAATAAACAATGTTCATATTAATAACACTTAAGCAATAAACTAAAGAGTCAAATTTAATACATTTTTTTATTTAAATTATTTAAACTATTTTTAAATTAATTAACAACATATTGAGTAGAAGCAGATGGCGATCTATAAAAATGAATATTGAAAACTCAAATTGGATACAATTTGACATTATGAATTTAGCGTACGAAGAAAATTTTTACAACCGACATTTCCAAAAAAAATACAATCAGAAAACAAGAGAGTTTATTTAAATTAAAGTTTAAATTTAGATTGAATAAAAATATCTTAGCGCAATCTCGAGATTGGCAATCCGTAAAGATCCGTATGAACTTTTAGTAGATTGAACGCGGGTCAAAGAGTTCGTCAGCCTAATCGCTTAACTTACTCGAGCAAACGTATCTCGTAGTGGGAAAACCCGTCACGGGGCTTTGCGAAGCCAACTAAGTTGGGCTTACATCGCGGGGAATGAAATGAGGCCCCAAGCTGAAACGCAAACCTGGAATTGTCATTTTATCTCGCTCGGTTGAAGTCACTCTGTTGAGGACTTCTGTTTTACGAAAAGTACGAAACTTTGGACGAGAATTATGTGTACGATGTTACAGCTTGACACTGAATGTACAGTTAAAGCTTTCGAATCAATTTTGACTCTTGCAGCGGTAAATTGAAGAGTCTAGAATGTAGAATAAAATGGAAATTAAGGAAAACGGGAGATGGGAAAGGAATAAACTTTTCCTCGCATTTGGCGATATTGATCGCATCTTCTTATAAGACGCTATTCAGGGTTACCCTCATTTATATAACATGAGCGGTAAGAAAATCATCCGCGCTGACTGTAAGATTAAAATTGACGGTAGCTATATAAATAAAAGGATCCGCCGACAAGTGAGGTACGTTCGTGGACCATACAATCACAAATTCTAGCACGTGTTACCATATAGCTGTAGAAGCTCCTTCCTAGTGCAATAACGATTCTATGTTCCGACCGCGCCAAGCGCTCGGAATACTTTAACACTTCGTAGTCAAAGATAGTGAATAGGCTATAACGATAACCGTTATCGTTACCACCTCACCTCGATGCGCCCAATCAAACTGTGCTGGTTCTGTGTTAGAAATCAACCTCGAACCTCCCTGTAATGCCGTGTTACTGTGTGTACAGGTACCAGACGATGGACATCTTACGATCTCAAACGAACACACGTAATGCTCCTGAAAGTGTCGATGGCGACGCCGATGCTTGGTGTCGCTATATATGCGAGTATATATACGAGTATATACCGTACATATGTACACGTACATTTAACCTCCCGAGTTTTCCCGCATCAAACATCTCGAACCCCTCGATGGCTTCAAGGGGTGTTACAATTTCACCGTCGGCACGTTCAGACGTTCGAGGAGATCGGTCAGAGAAGAGGACGACAAAGTTAAAACCCGAGAAACGAAATTATTCGTGATCGAGTGTCTTTAAGCTACCGAAACGTGCACTGAGAAAAATTCTGGTTAAACAAAAATATTCACTAGAAAGACATTTTAGAGTTTAATTAGAGTTTAAATTTTTTATCAAAACCAGAAATTCTGTTTGATCAAAATGCTAAAAAAAAAGGCTTTGTCTTTTTGTTGGTTAAATCAAAATATTTTTTTAAATTTATTTATATGTTTATTTATGTACACTGAGAGAAAAATATACTAAATTTTAATAAATAATTGTTTGAGTGGTACTAATACAACATTTATTTACGAAAAATATATATTTGTTAAATAAGATATAATAATAGATAAATCAAATTAATTCTGGTACCAAATAAATATACGTTTAGTAAATATTCAACTGGCACTATTCGAATAAATATTTATTAAAATTTAGTATATTTTTCTCTCAGTATATGTAGTTATATACATTTATCTTTGTCTCCATTCCTTACATCTTATTCCTCTTCACCTTACAACAAATATGCTTTTCAGGAGCTTTGAGGCTTGGATTTTTTCAAGCTTTCCATTTACTGATTCATTTAAAACATTTTTCCAAAACATTTTATTCGCTCCTATTATTTGATATTTCTATTCTCTTGTGTCATGTAGGTTGTAGCCTGGTATTGTAATATATGGAATCATTGAATATAAAAAAAACGCTGTCACCTCAACCTTTTGAAAAAAAAAATATATCATTTTACGTATTTTTATCGCTCACTCGTCCACTGCTTAAAGAGCGCAGGTTTATGCGTATAGTTACGTTAAAAATTCAACACGTTTGATATGCATTGCCGCAACTGCACGAGCAGGTACATACCGAATCCGTTCCCGTGTATCTAGAAATAGCCTCTCGACGCTTATTTATGCACGGTCTGTCCCCCACAGCCCCAAACGCATCACATGGTATTTGCGCCGGGATCAACAATACACTTTTGCGAATTGTTGAAGTATGATGCGCGGCGTACAAATGATAAATGCGACAAACAACGCGTTCAACCTGTCCCACCTTTCATCGTATGAATGGTATGAAAATGAGTGCCTGGTGCCCGACATACGAGCGTTCTTTTTTATTTTCCTACTCCGCATCGTGACATCAACTCGTTCTCTGTACCTGAATAAATAGAAATTTTCTCTGTGAAAGGAAACGGTCGCTTCGCATGGCATTGAAACGTGGAAATCGTTTAATATAACGACTAGGAAATGTCTGTAAATTATATGCTACCATTCTCTCTCTCTCTCTCTCTCTCTCTCTCTCTCTCTCTCTCTCTCTCTCTCTCT
>NW_017259295.1:222562-223710 GCF_001594045.1 Atta colombica
TCTCTAAGGAATTGAGATAATTACAAATTAAAAGAAGAAATCACAAGAGATCACATATCATGTGTTTCCTGTGTTTTGTAATGTTTTTGCAGGTAAATAAATTATATATTTTGACAAATATTAAAAAATATAGCGATGGCACGGTATTATTTTTACGTTTCTATAAAAAAAATCTCAATTTATATCAACGATATATTAACGTTATTATCTATGTTGCATTGTTCTTATTTTCTATCTGTTTGTTACTGTGCGATTGAAGCGAAGTGTGAAGGTATTAATTGAAGTGTTTCGTAGAAGCAGATTCTTTTTAATTGGAAAGAATGTGTTGCAACGAGTATATGCTCGTTAAAAACAATCGATAGGTCAATACCTGGCACTTGTGTCAATCTTCTTACAATCAGTTCGCGAACTCGCAGCTACTTGCATTTAAATGCAAAGTGTGTCTGGCAGCGGTTGGAATATATTTTCTAAGAATTATTGCGCTATTTATATTTTCTTCGAGTGCAAGAACGATGTACGCGACAACGTAAGTAAAATAAAAGATGACACAATTGATAAATGCTCTTTTCAAATTTTCATCCTCGCAAAGAATCTCATCTCTGCTCGATTTCCGAGCAAGCGTCATGATGGCAAAGCATCTTTCGTTCCCGACGGTCGCTAAACTCATCCATTCATTCCAAGGGACGTGAAAGGGTTGGAAAAGTCGAGAAAAGGAAGAAGCGAGTGGTGAGCACGGATATCTGCATGCAGGGCGGAATGCGCAATACGCAAGTTCTCAAATGGCTCGAAAGTGGTAGAAGTCGACGCGTCGCAGATTTAATGACGCAGCAGTAGACAAAAGAGAGGGCGGGGTAGTTGGAGAAGAAAATCCGGAACGGGAAAACAGTCCTGTTACGGAATTGTGCTACCATTTACTAGCATTCAGATATTCCGTATACACGCGAAATTGCAAACGAATTATTACTCGACTGGCACGAACGGATGTGAAACCGTTTCAGAAACAAAGACAAAGACCTTTGTGTTCTTTGAGAGAAAATATTCCTTTTTTGCATCATCAATGTTCATTCCCTCCCCGAGAGGTGGATTGTCCGGCGCCGGATATTTTTTTCAGTGTATCGAGAATTCAAGTATATTTATATATATATATA
>NW_017259295.1:223810-232154 GCF_001594045.1 Atta colombica
ATTTGAAATGTTATACTAAACGCAAGGCACGGAGTACCTACTCTCCTCGGGCACATTGGAGATGCGAGCGGAATCGAAAGAGCTTCGTTACTCTGACAGAGAGCTGAATCGCTCGAATCGGGTTACATTCAATCTCCGTCGGAGAAGACGGGGACCACCGTCATACATTTTCTTTACCGTTTGAGATGAGATCGTCGTTTCCTCTGTGCAAACAGTGACTATATAGCGGTAAATAAATTCGGATTTTAACGATTTCGTGCTCTAAATGTAAATCGAATGCGGAAGACATGAGCAATTGTGATAAAAGAATTCCCTTTTGATCTTTAAACTTTTTTATGCAATCGTAAAAATAAGATTGTTGATTGAATTTGAACTTCCAATCACAATATCAATTCTAAATAAGATTTTAGATTAATAATGCATATCCTTAAAAAAGTGATAATCTTTATTTTTTTTAAGATTAAATAAATAAAGATGAAAATTATATAAAGAATCAAGCTAACGAATCTTATTAGGAAATCAATGTAATACTTTATATGCTTAGCGTTTAATTATAGGAAATATGTCACTCATCAGCCATTCTATTTTATCCAACGTTTTTATTGGGTTTCTCCTATCTCTTGCGAAATAAGCGAATATTCCCAACTTGATCCGCTTACGCCGGTTTTACTCCAGTTTCTCCTAAGTATAATATACATACGATCCTCTATAACATATATAAACATGACACAAATAATAAATATATCGTACACAGTTATGCGCAAATGCATTTCTGTTAATATAACTTTTAGTAACTGTAGGAACTTATGAAAATATATATAACATTATAAACTGCCTGAATATTTTAAAATGTTGTCAAACATATTTCGATTTTGATATAAACTTCATCGAAGAACGAAAACATATCTTTCTTAAAACGTACCAAATGCATTTTTCAAAATTCAACAAATTTTTCTCGAAGGTCTAAAATTCATACTTGCCGATATATTGACTTGTCCCGCTTTAAAAGATACTATGTTGTACATGTCGAGTTTGCGAGTGGGTTAAGACGCATGTTTTTTATTTACAGGGTTGGCGTTTTACAGCCGGGAAAGATTCGACGGAAGCTGCTAGCAAGAAAGCTTACACATGTACATCGTGCGCATGTATATAATATAACGGAAAAAGATGCGTATAGACTATATATACGTCAGCTAAACACACAGAAGACTACCCCGAACTCTCCGAGGACATGTTAGCTTCGCACGTGATACTTCCAGCCTGCCGACTTTACGACAAGAGCTCCCAGACCATCTCCGGTTCCACGGACTGCATGAGAAGAGCAAGGCAGCCTCTTCACACATCCTAAATTCCTCGATATTCGCGCAATCTCTATTTTACGAGCCAGAGATTAGGATAAGAATTACAAGACGAAACGCAATGTTGCAGTATCTATGAAATTGTAATCTTAAGTCGCCACTGATCATGTATTAAATGTAAAAACTTTAATATTTGTATTTAAAAAATATACATATGTCTCTCTCTCTCTCTCTCTCTCTCTCTCTCTCTCTCTCTCTCTCTCTCTCTCTTTAGATACCAGATCTTATGATTATTCGTAGGAAAAAATAGGTAATGCTATTCGAATAATAACTGACAGGAAGCTATTTAAATGACGTGCATGAAATTATGAATGATTGATGTTCATATCAAATATTTATATCAACTTGATTTATAGTTCACTTTAAATTACAACAATTTTTATTTCACGAATTAGATTTCAACAACCTGACGTATCGATGCAACTTTATTAATTTCAGCGCTCTATATTTTAAATTCAATATTCAATAAATTTCCTGTAATAATTATAACGTAAACTAAGCACGGATAAGCTAGAATTATGATTTATTAACACGCAATACGCAATCCAAGCAAGTTGTTTAGTCGAACAAACAGAATCGTAAAAGATCATAAATATCTAGACGCGATCAGACTCGATGTTCGTTCTCGAATGCAGCGAAGATATTCGAGGCGTCAAGTGTGCGTAATATGTGCGCACCCTTGATTTTTTTTTCCCTCTAGCGTTTTTACGTTACTCGAATGACAAAACCACTGTTTTCTTTCCAGCTTGAGTCCTAATCCTGGGGATTCTGCCGCTGTCACGGCGACAATCTCAGGAGCGAAAATCGTGTGTCGCATGCCATTTTACTTATCACTGTTATTATCCATACGCCGTCAAGCTGTACCGACATGTGCAACGATAAGAATTATTAGCGCCTAAGTACTATTAACATATTTTTTATTTTATAAATAAATGTTTATGCAATGCTCTTTACTGAGAAAAAATTAACGATGTCTTCAAAGAAAATTATATACTAAAAAAAATTATATACTAAATTATTATACTAACCTAAAATGTGATAAAATTAATGGAAATTAGAAGAAAATGCACGTAGTATTATTTCGTGCAAAGATAAGTCTAGATTATAAGAAACATAAATAAAGATAATCATTTTAATAAATACTCGCAATAATTGTATCAAAGAAGATCTAAAAAAATACAAGGTCGAAACCTTTACTATATTTTTATATTAATATTCTTATTATTTCTTTCATGTTAACATTCTATAAATTTATGTTAAATTAATTTTTAGATCCTTCAGCAAAATTGTTCTTTTTGTGCATTTCTTTGCACTAGTTTGCTTCAAATCCGATTTGAGAATCGCCTCAACAATTCAATTTTTTCTGCTTGATTTACGCGAAGAATAATTGAAATTAATTTCATAACCTTTGATACGTATACGTGTCGATTTATAAAAACCATTTACACATCATAAGGTAATAATAAATAACACATTGACGTTCCTAACTGAATACGCGTGGACGTTAAGGTCAAACGTGAACTCCCACGTTGCGAAAGTGCACTCGTTATATGTGTTGACGTTAACGACGCATTTGTCCCCTTCAGAGAATTATCATCCAAGAGAGCTTCCATTCCAGATAACAATGTCGCTTTATGTTTTAATGTCACACTCAGTGAAACTTTCACATTCACTAAGATAAAGCTCCTATCTATTTTTTATTCCGCTCCTATATTGTTACGCATATTTTTTATACAGTAGCGCCATTCAAAATCCATTGTCGTATATAAGAAACGATATTATAATTCATAACTGGATAGTTTCCATCCAAGAAAGCTGTATCTTCTAGAATTTTCTTTCATGGAGCCAATACAGTGAAGACTAATGTTACACATACGTTACACGTACACTTACATTATTCAATCCGGAAAAAAAATCCGATATAAAAGACTCAGACAGTTTAATTCTATTGGACACTATGATAAGAAATTATGGAGAATAGGTAATAAGTTCATCATAATATAGATCGAAGAGAGGTACATTGTAAAGTCAGCTGATTAATTAATTAATTAAAACATTGTTTATACAATCCATATCGAATAAACATAGCTGTGCAATCAACACTGATAACCAATTTATTGGTTACATTAAAAAAAAAAGAGACAAAATTATGTACCAAAACCACTATAATATTTATAGGAAAAAATAACTATTAAATTACAATCCATTGGAAATATCTTTACAGAAAATCTTTCGGCGCGTTTCGATTTGATTAATCCATATATAGCGCTGTGGAATTAAAATTCCAATAACGATATCGATTCTATATTGCGTAATTGATAATATCAGTATTGCGATTTTCGCACGTGCTTGAGACTCGACGTGTGTAAAAATTGGCATAAACGCTAATAAAGCAGAATATGTAATGCCAGTCGCGTGCTAATTAAATAAATTTTGCGGGTCACACCGTAAATACTGCTGAAAGTATCCGAGAATTCACTGCGCGAGCTTTTTTCATGTGGTTTTTCCTGTCGACTAGTGGTATTACCTGTGGCACGCGAGCACGCAGTAAATAGACAGTAAGGCGAAAAACTCGCCGTAATTCAAGCGCCCGGCGAGAGAAACGAGACGTCGGTGAGCGGCAACGATGGTGCAAAACTATCCGTTAGACGTAAGGCGAGCTTTCCAGGTGAAAGAAGAAAAGAAAGAAAAAGTGAAAGGGGTGGAAGGCGGATGCTTTATTACATACCACCCAACCAAGTTTTATGTTCTTTAATCTCCGCGACGCTCTCTTCTCGTTTCACTTCGACGCCGCGTATTCGAGAAATTTTACGTCCATTTAGGACGAGCGAGCTTTGTAAATGATGCAGTTAAGCACCGCCGGAAAATTCAGACAGCGGATTCATGACAGCTAGAATTTTCAGTAAAGAGAGAGAGACAGAGGAAGCGAGAGATAAATCGATAATAACTACGGTGATTATGTTTTCTTAGAGAAAATAAAAGACAAACTTGAAAATTTTAGGATTTTATTCCTAAATATTTCCAAATTAGTTTGCGACTGTCAGAAGTCTGTGCATTAATTTTCTTGCGCAGCATCTGAAACAACTCCCAAGCAGAACACAAGTCATCATAATATTAAAATGACGTCAAAATAGCTGTAGTAAATTTAATTATTAAAAGTCACTTTTTAATCAATCGCGATTCATTTTGACATCATTTTGATGTTATTGTGACTTTATTACTCTACTTAGGTTAATATTACCCTTTCATGAAACTAAATTTGTCCAAAGAACATACACAAAAGTTATAAAAAATCAAAATAATTTTATTTTAATTCTTAACATTAAACAGTCAAACTTTGTAACAAAAATCATCATTTAATTTTCATAACGTCAAAAATAAAGTTATTTTGATTTTCTCTTGACTTGATGTGTTCCTTAGGTGTCAATTTTCCATAAATCACTCATTAAAGTGACATTAGACATTATTGGAATGCTAATTACAAAGGAATTTCCTGTAATAATATTAAAACAAAGTACAAAATTGAATTTTTAAAAAGTTAATAAATTTAAAGGACAGCTACCTCCGAAATAAAAAACTGTCCTTTACAATAAAGGACGTATATTTATTTACATTACAGAACAGTCACCGTAATAATGATATTTACGTGATATTAATGAAAAATATTCCTCTTCATTTCCAACTTTTCTCCTTATTCTCTTATTTTTCTTTTGCCTCGCTAATTTTGTCCATATTTTAAATAATGCCATATCGTTCAGGTCTATATTTAGCGTCGTGTATGGAAACTTTTATGCACAAAGCGCTTTAATGTATACGTACACGCGACTTGCGAGCGATTCGAGGTGATTCATGTATTTCAAATTATTATCCGAGTCTGTCATAAACCGGGTCTGATCGATCGCTCACACACACGACAGGAGAGGTGACGGCACAAAATATTTGACTTCGGTTATAACCGGCCTTCTGCCTTCAAGCACAGCGCCGCCGCCCATTAAATGCATTTCAACTGCAGCACGTGCAACACAACGTAACATTTTCAATCTGAATATAAACGCGTATTCTCTCCCAGAATCTCTTACAGAGATTAAAATCGATCCGGCGATATGGACGCCCTTATTGCGTCGTCGCGATTCGCGTGAACTTACATTGCCTGATTAAAAAAATTGCCTGTCCTCCTCTCTGCTGAAAACGTCACATATACGGAATTCCTCGTACCGTTTTTATTCGATTTAATCGAGCGAATGAAATTCTACGGGATAAAGGATAATGACAAAAACTTCAAATGTGAGGAAGACGAAAACAATGTCGCCTGAAACTTGGCATCCTTTATACGAAAAAGCCAACAAAAAATTGAAATGACTTTATTTTAATTCTTAACACATTAATGATTTAAGTTTTATTTTTTAATTTTTAAATTTTTTAGAAAAAATCAACAATTTTGAGTTTCAATATTTTTCAAAGCATATTTTTTTAATAAATGTCATGATAGATCTATTATTGTTCATAATTGTATAATTTTCTATCTGCCTGCCGGCGAAGAATACAAGAAAAAGTCAATAACTTCTTTGTCACTGCAATGTATTAAAAATTTCCAACTTGTTTTCCCCAAACTTCAAAGATATACTAATTTTATTTTAAATACAACGATGAGTGTATTAGTTACAAAGAACTAACACTAACATGAAGAGTTGCATTTACAAAGGTAAACAAGTACAAGTTTGAAGATACGATAGAAAACGTAGTTTTGTTTAATATTATTTTTCCAAAAAAACGTCTAACAAGTTGTGACATACACGTTAATTTTTTAATCCCTTTGAGAAATTGCAGTCAAACGCGGCGTGGCGCCAGCAAAATTCTTGCAGCAAAAGCTGCGGAGAAAGGCAAGAAAGCTCGAAGCATCGACCGCATTTCCGCAAGCATTTGATGCTTGAAAACAGGCGCCGCGGCGTCTAGACGCTCCGCCGTCCGTGTTCATCTACGATCGACGACGGGGTTGTTTCCCATCTCACCCGCGATATATCCTACATTCGCGGCGAGAAACAAACTCTCCCCTGCGAATATTCGAATATTCATCGGGCCAGAAAAAAATAACAAGTGATCGAATTCGGTGAGACACGTCGAAAGTACAAAAAAGGTTCATCACGCGTAATCAATCAAGCTGGCGCAAACAATAGGTTTCTTCGCGTGAGACTCTGTCTAACCTCCTTGCGAATTTGTGAGAGTTTATTTTACGGTCTCCGCGTACACGTAATGACGCAAATAATTTACAAGAATGATATGTGACAATTAGCGGAGACGTTTTCATTCTTATAACTGACATGTGGGAAAGGAAGTAGCTAAAGAGAGATGCGAACCTCATTGACGGATCGAGATATCTTAAGACCCTGAAGATAACACAATTCGTAAAGCAATCTAATCCTTACAGAAATCTACAACAATTTATTACTGACAGATAATAACTGCTTACTTATTTGAAGTATTAAAAGTACTGAACAATTAGAATAATAATGCTTTTAATACTTAAAATAAGTAATTGAGAGGATAGGCGGAATAAAGGCACAATTCTACTTAGATTCGACAATTAGCTTTTTCATGTAATATTGATTGTAATAGAGAAGTATTGTAACTTTTTAAAGACATTACATAAATTCATTCGATATTATACCCATTTGTATAATAAAAAAATAGCAAATTATTTTAATTTTTATTAATATCAAGATTTTGTAATTAAGCCTTTCTATCCATCCCCTCAATTATTGCCTTTATTAGCCAGTACTAGATTTATCTGTAAGGAACTGGAAAGGCTTAAAGGCTTAAGGAGAACGATTCTACATTATCTACTAGCTTTGGTAGACGCATTAATGCTGGTGCATATTAAAGCCATTGTATATTAATTTAATTTGAGTGTAAAAGTGAAATGCAAATGTTTTGAATAATAAAATACATATTTTATCTAACACTACAATAAAGTGTATTGAAGATTTCATGCTTTAACCTGTTTCTATATTTATATCAAACATGTATTTTTAGGTCAATCTGTGTACGATGATTTTAATGTGCACCTAGTTCGACCAATCGAATTCGCTATTAGATGTGTGTAAAATCTCTGAAAGGTCTTTTAAGCTTTTCTATTTCTTTACAAATAAATCTAGTACTAATCAATACTGAAAGTAGTGAGCACTCACAGTAAGTAATTAATTAGTTGCCGAGTACATTCAATCGAATTCTTTATGAGAACAATTTAGGAGCATCAAATCGAATGTCTATGCACGCATTTCGACAGACAGATTCGAGAAATCTGCGGAGCGTAATATCTATATACGTATAAAAACAGACGGAATATGGTTCATTTAATACAGAAACGCAAATTAAATCGACAGAAGAATTACAAGCAATTCACTTTATTCGAGGAAGTCAAACTATGATGATACATTCTCATTCGACATGAATGAAACTGATAGCGTGCCAAAACGTTGATAAGATAAGCAAATATCACAAGCTCAATTGTGTATCATGATACATAGCAATCTGCATAGAAATCATTTCCGCAGATAAAGTAAATTATTCATAATCGGTCAATTTGCGGAGCTATATTAATTTGACACTTTCTGTCGATATTTATAAATATTATGTCTCTATAGATTTCCCGATCTTTTTTTCCTTTAAATTATTTCGTATCTTTCTATTTAGAATATCTCAAACAACATCGACGGTGGATTATCTAACATTTTTTGCAATTATGGTCCTTCAATTGTGTGATTCTGTATTATAATATTTAAAATTTTAAGCGTGTACCTCATAAATTAAGCCGCTACTGCGGCTAACATCTAACAATAATCTTGCGAAATCAGGTTTTCACTCGTTTCTTCCCGTCCTCGATATGGCAAGAACCAGGATGCAGACCCTCTCTCTGTCTGTCTTTCTCTATTCTTCTCTCTCTCTCTCTCTCTCTCTCTCTCTCTCTCTCTCTCTCTCTCTCTCTCTCT
>NW_017259295.1:232254-242460 GCF_001594045.1 Atta colombica
TCTCTCTCTCTCTCTCTCTCATCGTGAGAAGCGCATTTAATATGGGAGAGTAATCCACGCTTTTTATACATTGTCGAAAGTGGGCCAAAAGGTTAAAGTATGATCGCCTGAGTACCTGACTATCGTAACTAGGATGAGTACGAACGCACAGATTAATTAGTAACTCCATGGTCGTAACGGTTTAGGAACTTAAACCAATATATTGAGAGTTTCAACTAAAATAGGTCGAACGCTTCATATGCTCGTTAATATAATGATTTTATTACATTTTTCTCGAGTTACTCACGCGTAAAAATAAAGTAAACAACAATTTAAACAAATTTTAAATTGTATCCATTTTATATTTCAACATTGAAATTTTATTATATTTCAAACATATATTTGTACAATTGCTCTTTTTTCACTTAATTTTTTTTGAATTATATTTCAAGTTCTAGTATTATTTATAAAAACTCATAATTACTTTAAAATTCTCGTAAAAAAATAAAGATCGTTGTAAAATATGCTTTTTTCTGATTTAAGGGATGTCATCGCATTTACTTACAAATTAAGAAATCTTATTCTTGCGGTGAAATCTTCTTCTTGAAATCCTCTTTCTCTTTCTTTTTCTTTCTATTGAATTACTTAAGTGCGGATAACGCAAATATAAAATATCATTTAAAGATTTAGAAAATATTTTTCATTTTTAAATTTTAATTTCTTGAACTGCATCGATAAAACAATCAATTTTTATAATCATAAATTACAAAATCTAATTGAATACAGCGTGAAATATATCTGTTTTAAAAATATTTGATTACATTTAAGTAAGTAACACTCGCTACACTTAATTAAATTTTCTTTCTTAATATTTCGCATGTAACGCGCAAACAAAAATCCAAACGGCGCGTCTAAAAGACATTTTTACAAACTTCTTTGTAAATTTCTTAGATGTTTGCGCTGTCTGAGTAATAACACTATTTTATACGCGCGTCTCTAGCAGCATTTTCTGAAAAATAAATTAGCAGCGAGTATTATATGCTATGCATAACGTGTAGCGCGCGTTATGGCATTAATCCTGCGTGGAAGAAGCCACTTATTCGCAACAAGGCGTGAAATATATCTTCAGGACGCCAGGCTGCAATTTCACCGGTTAGAGAGAGAAAGAGAGAGAGAAGAGAGAGAGAGAGAGAGAGAGAGAGAGAGAGAGAGAGAGAGAGAGAGAGGGATGTGCGACGCCTATAACAACACGAAAACCGCTTTCTCGTGCCGATCCAAGCGCAGATTCACCCTTGTATCCGCTGAATTACAGCGAGCACAGAATAATGAAGTTCACGTAATACTGTAACGAGCGTGCGACGGGAATAACCGACAGGCGTGTAACGACGGAATCACGTAATCGGCCAATTATACGAACGATCTGGACTTGATTACGGCGAAGGTACTGCGGGTGGTTGTGCAACATCTGCCATGACTGCACAATGTGTCGTTCTGACTGATTGATTAAAACCGTAAGATAATTAGCAATTAGCTATATCGTGTCTGCCGACGCGACGCGACGCAGCGCCCGGCGCCAAGCGTCGCTCGGTCGGCCAGGCCTACTTTCCATAACGAACATGCCAAGAGTTGAAATGTCAGAGGGTGAGGCACGTGCTCACGTCGATAACCCTAATAAAATCATTACCGCACACTGCCGTCTTCCGTGGATGAAGCTCCGCGATAAAGGGCATGGACCGAAGTTAAGCTCGGCGAGCGTGAATGCAGCGAGATAAAATTTCGACGTGACATCACCAGTAAACAGAATTGATCGATTTTATGACTTGCTATTAAGTTTCGCATTGACAAAACGTACTTTTTCAAATAATTATTCTGATCGAGTCTCATTTATACGTGTAAATATCGCTCCCTTACTTTAAAAGTGCACGCAACTAAAATAATTTAATTCTAATTTTCGAGTTATTATTATAAATGATTTAAGTAAATATTATCCTATCAATCATCAAGAATGAACTAACGTCACAAAGAATATTGTAAAATCATCGCTATTAAAAAGAAATGGTTTTTTTTGATACTAAAGGTAAATTTGATACTAAATCTATTGCATAAAATAATCTGTGAAAATGATACAACTTAAATAAATTTCTCAGAAAGTTGACAAAACGTGTAGGTAAAGAATACAAAATTCGTTAAGTTAGCGTATTTAATAAAGCTTTATGGTTATTAAAAACTTATTTAACAATTTTTATTTTTTAAAACACTCATGCATTTCAAATATTATATTGCTAACTTTTATAAATATTATATAAATTTTATTAAATGTTCAAATATTGAAAATTCGAATGCTACGATCAAATAGCAGCTTTTACTCGCAAAATTTGACATTCGTCTGAAATTCAATATAAAATTGCAAATATCTTCCAGAATTATTATGAAATTCATGATTTAAAGTTATCATTAATTCATTATTAATTAGAATGTGAAACAGAAAATTATATAAATTCATAAAATTATTTGTAAATTTCACACTACATTTCATTAAATCACACTGCATTTCGTTATATCTTATGTTCTTTTTTTAAAACATTTGCAACAATCAAATATTTGATTTAAAAATATTGAATTTTAATTGTATTATTCTTATTTCTGACGCCTTCGTGTAATCTGGCATTAGTAAAAAGATTTCAAATGTAATAAGCAATTTCTCTGTAATATATTTTATAATTCTGTATCTATTCATATATTCTATTCATATATTCTATTTTTTATGTAAAATCATTGTAAATTATAAATTATAATAAATAAATTGTAATATTATGTTGTATATATTGTTTTACATTCTATGTACTGTTATATATTAAAAAAAAAAATTATTTGACAAGAAGAAATAAAATAAATAGAAAAATGCACATATATTAGAGCCCGAATTATCCGACACCGATTATTTAACTTCTGTGTTATTCATCATTGGAATTCTATATAGCAAAATCAAGTAATTTGGGAATTAAATAATAAGATGTCGGATAATCCGGGTTCTACTGTGTTAAAAAAAAAAAGAGGACCACCGATTAAAGTCAGCGGAGATGACAGAAGACCTTTACAGGTTAATTTGTTTTTATCGGATAAAATTTTAATCGAAACTTGAAATGAAAACTAACGTTTAATTTATAAATAAGAAAATGCAAAGTCAAAATGTATTTAATCTCAATATTTCGATAAAAACGGAACAATCTTATATAAGAAAAGTAATATTGCTCATTTTTATTTCCCAAGCTAGATAAAATAATTATTAAATATCGGACGAGTGAAATTGCGTCATTTTATTTATGATCTATCATAAAGAAAAAAGTATCCTTTAATATGTCAAAAAAGATAATTTTAATTTTCTATTTCAATTGACAAGTTCAATTCCCGTCAGAATACTCTCTCCGCTCCGACGCAATGTTATCTTTGCCAATGTAATCTCACCTCTACTTTATGATGCATCTGATCTCCTCGTTCTCCCAGCAATGAAAGGGATCTCCGGAGAATATTCCAAGCGCCAAACCCATCGAATATGATGCTCCGGTGGAAGAACCCTATAACAAATTGAAAACAAGGATATCAGTATCATCTTACATGGAGATATATATTAATATAAACAGCTTTTGCTCCTAGTTGAATGATATCTCTTTTTAAACTAGTTCAGTTTATTTATCGATGTATATGAAATATATATGAAATTTGCTAGCTATGATATTTATCCGGAAATAATTACTTGCAGTACAAAAGAAAAATAGACATAAAATTTGTATGCGTATCGTGTGTTTTAAAATTAAATGTTTGGTGACTGCGTATTTATTTCTACGTGTAAAACAAGCTCTACTTCAATAATAAAAATAATTTTACAGAAGCGAATTGAGAATAATAAAAACAATTTTGCAGGAATAAATTGTAGAGAAATATATGATGGAAAATATTAATGCGCACCTATCTTCAATTTCATTGTTAGTTATTATTTATTGCGAATTAAGTTACACAGGGTGCATAGGCAGACATACAGATTGAAAAAGCAAATAACATATATCGTAGAAAAAGTCGTCGACAAACTAGCTCGAAATAAAGATAATTAAATTTTTATTTCGTTTCCATGGATTGTATAAAAATGTCACGATATTCAAAAGTTGCACATCCATTTATGTAATCTATTTACGTGTATGTATGTCTACACAGACTTTTGAATAACGAATCTATACGCGTATAAATTCTGAATTGATTGCATTTTATGCAATCGTTAACGCAGTTTATTTCGAGAGAGAGCTTACGTAACAAAGTTCTCTCATACTAAATCGATATGAATGATCAAGAGCAAACTCCAAGCTGCTATTTGTTTTTATTTTCCATTGTTGCGAGGTGTATGTTTCACGTAGATATCAATTGCGCATTCCAAAACTTGAAAACACCTCGTGAAATGACATTTGGAAAATTGCATCGGGGAACGCGAAATAACTCCCGGGACAAAATCCTCGAAATACACACCACTATGTAATATACAGGATATCTTTTTCATCATAAACAGAGTATATTATAAACAATACTTGCAAACAATAGTTAAGCAATTTGTATTAATCGCTCCATAAAGTTATTTGATTGAAATTATCGCTAGATAATTTAGAAAACCGTTGAAATATCGCCACATGCGGTAATTTGACTAATAGCTGTTGTACAAATCTCATTAAAATCAAAATGACGTACTGCTTTAATCATCGTGCCGGCGTTACGTTTGCACAGAAGATGTGGAGTGTGTATAGGTACGTGCTTTGTAACGTATGGTAGACGGTAATCATCAAGAATCCTGTTTAGCCATATGTCGTCCACCAATTTGCGTCACAGAAATTGGCCGCGAAATTTAATCGTGTTATCGAGAGAGATTTTCCCCATTGACAGTTGTGTTGCGTGACGGTTCTCCAATTAAATATCCTGACTGGCAGTAGCAAATTTGTCCAATGGTTGTGGTTTATGCAAATGTAATTTCGGTCGAAAATATTGGAATTTATTGAAATCGCGCTATGTAACGCCGTGTAAATATTCCAAATTTTCCAAAAGCTCCAGCAATATTCCATTTAAAACGACACGAAAGAAATATTCAATTTAAATACTCTATCTTTTTTTTATGTGTTTCAATCAACAAAATTTTATACGATTTTCTGAATATATTTTTTTATCCCATTTATAAGCATTCTCAAGCAAACTTAGAACCTGAAGATGTTACAGTAGAATTGTCTGTGTAATCTCTTAGATGACCTTCAAACAGCAAAAAAACGACGTTGAATAACGAAGATGAAAATAGCATTTTAATCCTTAAATATCATATGATGCAAATTAATATCCTTAAATATCATATGATGCAAATTAATATTTATATTATAATGCTATATGTACAGCGACATAATAATATACTATTATATGTGACATCAAGAATATTTTATATTTTAAAATTTTAGAAATAAAAAGAGATTTTGGAGCAAGATCGCCTATATTTTAGAGATATATTAAGAAAAAAATTGTTAGTGTGAGCCAATACAAGATGTTTTTTTATGAAAATAACAATCATATATTATAAATCAATAATGAATTACAAACGTTTCGACATCATTATTGTGTCTTTTTCAAATATAGAAATAATTCTAGATTAATAAGCGTTACAATCCAATTTTAGAGATTTAACAATATTTACAATATCCGTTTGTTATCTCACTTATCTCTAATAGATAACTCTCTCTAAAATAGATAACTTGTACAACTGGAATGCTACCATTCACGTCTCATCATCACGATGGCTTTAATAATCGTAGGATCGCATTTTCGAAGGCAATCAAAATCACAATATAGTTACACGAAAAAGAAACAGTGCTACGCCACTGGACGGAATATTGATCGAGAGGGTGTAGAGAGACCCTTACACACAGGGAGCGAGTCGCAAGCCAACCCTTACATAGATTCTCTCGCACACTCACATTATGCCTTGGATGGCAACCATTACGCTGGGACGTTAATGTTTTTACATTTTTCGTTAAATCGTTGACTTTATCGATAATTTATAATACATGTCTAGTTACTGTCTTGTATTGTTTCATGCAAAGTGTTCAGTAAATCGTGGTATGTAACAAGAAAATGTTTTTTTGTGAGAGAAAGCGAGTAAAAAAGAGAATAACATTGCTTTCTCGAGTGCGGGAGAGCTTTTGAGAGAAAAGATTTTGCACGTAAAATGGTGAATATGTATCCATTTGACTACAATTTGATATCTGAAAATTGGACCTATTGTCTAGTAATATTGATGATAATGTATCTGTGATTCCAGTCATCAATATCATTAATTTTCACTCTCGAAATGACAAAATATTATTGAGAATATATATTAAAGACATTAATAGCTGATAATAATGTACAATTTAGAATAAAGATGACATCATCCTTCTCGTAAAATAATAACAAGTTTTTGATATCACAACTTGCGCTTATTTAATCCCGCTGTATTCTCATTAGAGACTTGAATTTCATTGTTTGTTATATTTAGTTTTAAAAATCGAGAATCTGTATAATTGTGTTACATTTGAATTTCGAAATAAGTAATCAATTAATTAATCATTATCTGTCAATGTGTCTGGGGTCGATTAATAATAAATTGTTTAAACGAGAGTTTCGAACCGTCCGTTGTCATTTCTATTCACTATAATTCCCAATTAATTTCCTTGTAAATAATAATAAATCAAGCTTGAGCAAGTTGAGATGCTAAGTGACCGTTGAAACGGAGTGAATTGATATATGTTTGCTGGCCGGAATTTGTCAGTCTCAACCTTCCAAATCCCTTTCGTCCGGTAACGCCCGATCGGTTTTGCTTTTGAGAATCAAAGTTACAATGCGCCGGTGTGTACCATCGCTCCTCTCGGGTCCTCTCTCTTTTGACACGAGACAAAGGGACGCAGAGAGAATGAAAACCGCCACCTTGATGCTCGTGGTAAACCACGATAATTGGATCAGCCCACCCCTATGAGTCGCGACTGAAATTAAGTAACCTCCGGCGCGTATTTCTGCGTCGAGCTGATGATTTCGTCGGGGACAACCTGAAAAGCTCGCCCGGACAGCGCGAAATAATGTTAGCATGCGAAAATAAAGCAGTCGAGAATATAGAGAGAATACAACAAACGCATTTTGTCCGCATACGAAATCACTGATAAAGCATACAGCAAATAATTACTTAAATTTTTAAAAAATGTTGGTTTCTTTGTTAAATAATATCATGTATGTATATTAAGTACTTTCATCACGAGAATAATAATAAAATTATACAAAAGTCATGTCATTCTACTTTAGACAATTGTTTCAAATAAAAAACAGTTGTATAAAGTAATTGCATTTTGCAGTATACTTTGGATGAATCGCAAGAATGCGACCTGGACCGCCGAGAGATAAAGCCAAAATGCAGTTCTCTACTATAATTTTCTCTATTCCCGCTGAAATAAAAGAAAAGGATTATGGTCGTCCCCGTTTACCGAATCATTCAGTATAAATCAACCCTGTCGTATAAACCAGAGCGCGAAAATATTTTTCCCCAGTAGTATAAATATTACATCTCGTTAGGTTGATATTACGTGCAAGCTCGCCTAAGAAAGGACTTAAGCCGTCAGAAAGGCAAGGCTGTAAAGAAAGCAAGCGGAAAAAGCTTTTTCGGTACGAGAACACTTTGTGCGACCGTGGTTGCGGCATGACAAAGCCATCCGAGTCGTTGGAAAAGGCAATTTGTACAGAGTACTTAAGTTACACATATTAATCGCAACGTCATACTTTCACAGTAACGATCAATTATATCATAAAAAAAAATTGAAATGTCCCAAATCAAATCATCCCTTATCTATGAATGCTTTGACCAATTCTTTGAAATCAAATTCTTTGGACTCTTCTTTGATAAAGATTCGTTGATTCTTGCAAACGATCGAAAGATTCTTCAATCAAGAAATTTCAGGAATGCACATAAATATAAGATAAAATTTTGTGTATTCTTCATTTTTAATGTTAAAATATTCATAGTACATGATAAGAACTTTTGGTTTTCTCTCTTTTGCGATTGTCTTGAATTATACATAAAATTGATCATACATAAAATAAATAAGCAGTTCGAGAGAGAAACAGTCTGGATAGCACAGAGAGTTCAAAAAGAATCCAAAAAGAATTTAGTTGTTGTGTCATCAATTTAGAATTCATTTTCAGACACAAAAAGAATTTTTATAAACAATTCTGAAAAGACTTCTTTTTACATTGAACTCAGAATTGATGACATACAACTGAATTCTTTTTGTGCTATCTGGAAGGTTTATATTTTCCCACTAGAAATAAAATATCTCAAAGAACTCAAAAGTGTATATTAAGTAAGTAGATTTTACTTTGAATTTCGAAGATTTGCAGCGAGATTTAATGCAGAAAATTTACGAAATATAATAAAAACGAAATATAATATTTGCGGAATAATGATGATAGAGGATATACTATTATATATCGTAACGGTAAAATAAAAAGTTTATATCTTTTTTTCGCACAGAAGTACCATCGGAATAAAATCCTCTGATACCCAGCAATAACAAAATACCCAAGGTTATTACTCGGTTGCGCGAATAGACAGATCCCCGGGGGTGAAAAGTAGTTTCAAAGCGTCTAGTCTAACAATGGAGTGCATGAAAGAAGGGGGGAGAAAAACGACGGATATGAAAAGCATCCCGGAAAATAAAGGGTAGATATGGTGGAAAGAGCACGCGAAAGGCCCGAGAAATTCAATGCCAAGGTTGGCGTACGAAGTTAAATCGATATTCAATACTCCACGAACGATAGTGACATTCGTACAGAGAGTTTAATCGTATTTTATAAATGATATATTCGATTTCATGGCTGGCATCTCGGAGATTAAAATCAACTCGCAATCGTAAATTTGTTTCGTTAAAAACGCTTTTCTCTTCGTTATTTTTTAAAACCGTGAAAAGATTATTTAAAATCCGCACTTTTATTAATCTTTCAAAGTTAGAAACAAAATGATTTGAAACGTAAATGATTTGATAGAATTTTATAGTAAAAAGTAATGATTAAAAAAGAACAAGTCAAAATTCATTTTTACATTTTATAAAAATATAGATATTAAAATTTTAAAAGAATAACATATTGCTATTACTGAGCGAATTTAACTTAATACTCTCTCCAATAAAGATGTAATATGCTTTGAATTGATTCTACATTGAAAAGTAAAACAATTCTGAGATTTAGAGACTCTTTTTCTAACATCAATTTATATAAATCTTTTTTTTGAAATTTTTAAGATATATATTATGGATATAAAAATAAAAATAATTGTAAAATAAATCGCTTATTTAATATACGCTTTTAAGTTCTCTAAGAATCTTTGCTTCTAAATAAAGAAATATTATAAATCTGTTTCTCTCTTGAACTAGAAATTGTGAGAGAATAATAGGTTCTCGTCATATATGATTCTCGTTTTCCATTTCGTTTCGCATAACAAACATTTCGTTATTTCATCGGATGTGTATTTCTCGATTATACATCCTATACAAGTGAATGTCGCGAGTATTTTGTGGCTTCGATTGATCTATCAGATTGGACGAAAGAAATCAATCGTGTGTATTGTTCCGTGAATGATAGGCTCTATTTGATACCGTGAATGAGAATGTAAATTCTCTGCTACGAGCATCGTGTTTTCCAGACCTCTTCTCGCAAATTTAACAGATATTCGGTAAAGCAAAGCCTTGAATTAAATTATCAATTAAATGTTTAACAACTTAATCGAATGGAAAAATATTTAATGACTCATTTAATTTAATGGTTAATCATCAATGGACTTATTTATGAAATTATCACGCGTTTTACTATATATAGTAAATGTTATAAATATCATTATATATTATACTCATGATAATTAGTTATATGACTTAAACATTAATGGTAAAATTTTCTCATCTATTTTTAATTTAAAAATTTATATTTATTAAAATCACACACACATATATATATATATATATATAATACATGTATAGATAAAAACATTTCTTAAAACATTTTGTTTTTAAACATTACAGAACAATATGTATATTATTTCATCGTAAACAAACATTGCTACAATTTCATGCTTAAGTTCAAAAAAATTTTTTTAAAAGACTCTCATATTTCTTCGTTTAAAAATATCCTAAAATT
>NW_017259295.1:242560-263555 GCF_001594045.1 Atta colombica
AAAAAATATTATTTTTTAGAAATGTTAAAAAGTAATCCTGAATTTTTTCATATTTTTTGAAAGCCTGGAATGATATAAAAAACAGATTGTAGATAAAGAAAATAAAAATATCATTGCAAAGAATTAATTGCTTATTTTTTTTTATCAAATAATATATCTTTTAAAAAGATTGATTATACACGTTGCAGGTTCACGATTGTGAATAGGAAACACGAAAGATCGTTGTTTTTCGATTCTGAAAGTAACGATCAAATACAAATTTTCCGCCGGAAGCATGAGCACGTTCTTAATCTAAATCCTGCCTAAAACGAGCTATTCGGCGTATATAGTGTACTCCTCATGCAAAATGTAGCCGAGGTTCGAGACAACAGCGGACAGAACGGAATGGTACGCGCCCGAACTTTCCCGATAGTGGGATAGAATTCGCAGATTGCATGCTAAAACTTTCAAGCGAGACGAAACGAGAAGCGTGTTTTGGGGAAAGAAAAAAATAATCATGAGGATACAATAATAAAATCGTATTCCTGCCGATTGCGTCTACTGTATATAGAACGATATTCTTTTATCGGTACAAACGGAGAGAAAAAGCCCTAGATGAAAAAAAAACATAGAATATAAAAGAAAATCTCTCACAAAGCTTCGTTTTCGAAGTTGGAAAATTAATATGCTTAGAAAGCTTAAATAATTTTTAATTACTTAAGAATCTTTACAATTGTACTTATCGTAGACACATTCAGGAAGAAAGGAGGGAAAGGGTTGGAAGTTAATCACTTTTATGATTAAAAATTATGATTGATAGAACCTTATTTTTCCCATTTAAAATCAGGAATAAGAAAGAAACATCTAAGATCTAAAATATCCAAAATAAGCGATTCATATGATGATAAAATTTATAAATCCTCCTAGAAAAAAGATCCTGGATCATACGTCTAAAAAAATGTGATATTTATCATTTTTTTTGTTCATATTTCGATAATAGCAATATAATTAAAATTTAATCAACACGACGAAATTTATATGTAGTCAATAAATGAGAATTGATTAGAAGTGATAAATTTTTATGGTGTCAATAAAAAAAAAAAAAAATCCAGTTTCAGAAGTAAGAGATCAAATCGCGATGGTCCGTCTGCCGGAATTGCGACCTTCTTCCTGCAGCATTCAATGCGGAATACACTCTTCCCTCCCTCTCTCTCTCTTGTAGTCGACTGTACTTTTGCTAGCAAAGGAAAAGACACGTTAGCACGTGACTGGAATTCGTTTTACAAAACTCTCCGCACGCATATAGAGTTGCCGTTTTAGACGGTCGCATTACACGACATAAAGTGGAATCCATTTCTCTGAGATAAACTACGAAAAATGTTGTGAGAGATACAAGAAGAACAAATAGATACAATAAATTACGATCATTCAAATAAAAAAATTGTATTAGATAGTAATCATTGATCATGCGTTAAAATACAAGAAAATTAGGATATTATTTAAATAAAATATATGTTTATTACTGTTGCTTACTGTGGTACATTATATGTTTACTGGCAAAAAAAAGAAAAAAAAAAGAAAAAAAAGGAAGCTAAATCTCAGAATGTTATATAAAAAATATCTTTATCAGCAGAAGAACAATATTCTTTTCTTTACTTCCAATAAATAATATAAATATCTTAAGATTAACGACAATATGATATTATTACACAACTTACTTCTGTCGACAACTTTTCTGTTTTAGTTTCAAAATTAAGTTATACAAATTAAATTGTAATATAAACATAAATGGTATTATAAACATAAACATAATATAAATATAATTTCAAAAATATCCCTAAACACCAACGCTAGTGTTTTTAATTGTAATACTTAACGCCAAAAAGAAAAATCAACGTGATTATGTATATATAGCGTTAATTCATTAGTTCAAGACCAATCCTTTGACGTGCCAGTTCGATATTAACTACCTTCACTTCCACACGTTGGCCTATATGGAGATTCTTCTTCATACGGCTGACATGTATAAGACCCTCTTTACCAACGCCCACATCTACAAATGCTCCAAAATGCGTGACGTTCCGCACGACGCCGCTTAATGTGGTTCCGACGATCAAATCTTCAATACATCGCACGCTATTACGAAACAGCGGCTGATTCAATTTCGATCGTATATCCTCGTCTTTCTGCATGGCCAGAGCTTTAACTATCGTCTCCATTGTAGTTTCGTCGGTTCCGAACTGCGCGGCTAGATTTCCACATCCAGTTCTCGCGTGAAAATTTATTTTTTCAATAAATGCCGGAGTACCGATATCATCCAATTTGCATTGGCAGTGTTTTACGAATTTATTCGCTATCGCGTACGATTCCGGATGGATCCAAGTTTGATCTAAAGGATTAAAATCGTTCTCCGATTTCTTGCTCCGTTGCGATGAAGTTTCGCTAATCTTTGCTGTCTCAGGCAGAATTCTTATGAACCCTGCGCACTGTTCGAACGTTTTACTACCAATAGTTTTTACTTTCAATAATTGCTCTCTATTTCTAAACGGTCCATTTTTTGATCGCCATTCTATGATGCTTTTAGATCTAGAAACCGTAAGGCCAGCTACTTGTTGTAAAAGATAATGAGAAGCTGTATTGATATCCACTCCTACAAAACTAACAACCTCTGTGACAACCTGTAAACAATTGATACAAAAATCGAATCTCCCATAAAAAAAAACGCGTTTTTATTCAAGTGTAATTTTTAATTTAATTTTTTTTTTTTTGATAAAAATAAAATGGAGTTTAATTTATTCTATTTATTCTGTTCTATTTAGGTTTCTAAAATTATCCTCGATAATATACAATTGTCTTATTTTAAAAAAAAAAACATTAGCTTTGTCAAAAAAAGTTAGCAATAAAAAATTGTGTAATTACTTTTTTTACACATCTATTTCACATTCATTATATAATTCATTGAAAGTTCATTGAAAGATTCATTGAAAGTTCTCAAATTATCTATATTCTCTTTATCAGTTAATATTAAACAATGAATTCATACTAACTTCGGATAGCGACTTCGTCAATTTCATCTGAGGTAGGTCATGTTGATACATCCCAACTCCTAAATGCTTCGGCTCTATCTTAACTAATTCCGCCAACGGATCCTGCAAGCGTCTTGCTATCGAGATAGCCGACACTAGATTCGGATCCAAATCTGGAAACTCGGATTTCGCCTGCGGGCTACAACTATAAATCGAGGCTCCGCATTCGTCAACGATGGTGTACATCGCGTTCAGTGAGCCAAACACGTTCGACTCTATTGCTTTAGTCAGAAACAGCTCGGTCTCTCTGCACGCTGTAGCGTTTCCCAGAGCTATTATCGTGCATCTGTACTTGTTCACTAATTTCGCCAACGTGTTAGCCGCGTCTTTAAATGCCGATAAATGGTTGTGAGGATATATTACAGCGGTGTCGAGCAGGTCGCCCTGTTCCGATATAACGGCAAGCTTACATCCATGACGATAACCCGGATCTATACCGAGAACAATTTTACCTCGCACTGGAGGAGTGAGAAGTAGTTGCTTAACATTAGTCGCGAAAACTTCTATGGACGCTTTTTCCGCATTTTCTTTCAACTCGCTCCTTACACGACGTATAATCTGAGGTTTGATTGATTTTTTATAAGCGTAATCGATGCCATCATTGAGTAAAGTCAAATGAAACATTTTCGCGCTATTTCTTCCCTCTTGTGTATATCGCCATAAGCAATAGTTGCGGAACGCATCCTCGAAAGCGTCGGGGACGACAATCTTTACACTGATGATCTTTTGAGATTCAGCCCGATTAATAGCCAGTATATGATGGGGCTTAATGGCATTCACGTTCGACTTAAAATTGAAGTACTGTTCATACTTTTGCTCGTTTTTCGAATCTTCTACTGTTTTACACTGCGTTGTTTGTATGTCTATAACCGAGGTTTTCCGCAGGGAGTTGACTTTGTCGAAAATGTTCTTATCTTTACTGATGGCGTCCGCTATTATATGCACGATACCGCTTCTGACTTCTTGTTCGTTTCGCAAACCTTCCTTTTGTTCATCTATTAAAGATGTCAACGGTGGTATATCCAGTCCCTGTAAAACTGCATCGCTGATACTTCCTAGGCCCAATCCTCGCGCTTTATCTGCCAGAAGTCGTCTTGATGTCGAAGGTTTATAAAAAGAATAAATATCTTCGAGATCGGCAAGAGACTTTGTAGATGTGATAACAGAGTGAAGCTCCGGTGACCATTTGCCCAATTTATCAATGTTCTTAATAATGGTTGCAGCACGTTGTTTAATAATCTTCGCCTGTTCGAAACTTTCTAAAAGTTCCCTTAACTTATCCGCATCCATAGATCCAGTCATATTCTTTCTATATCTTGCGATAAAAGGTATAGTATTGTCTTCCTTGAAAAGTTTTACTACATTCTCTACAATACATCTAGTTACATTGTTGACTTCGCTTATATAATCAATATCGGTCCATTCCGTGCATTGCGATAAGCTGAAGTTGAATTTTTCATCGAGTTTCACATCATCCTTTACATAAATTCTGGCTGAATTTTTCTGAATTTCTTGAGACACTCCTGCATCAGTAGACTCAATGTATGAGTCTTCTAGCTTTGATCTCTTGTTGCTAGAAGTCTCCAAGTTTCCTTCTTGATTTTTTCTTTTAATAGATTTAACATCTTTGCTCTGTGTATTTCTCTTCACTCCTTTCTTAGTTGGCTGTCTCTTATCTATAATTTCCTTTTTCTTTTTATTTTGTTCCATTATGTAGTCCTCATCTTCAGAATTTTTAAATGTTTTATAATCATTATCATCGGAATCTGACAGTTCAATTATTGGTTCATTATAATTATTTCGTAAATTTCTTTTCATTTTTTTTGGCATTTTCTTATCTGTTAAATTAATAAAATAGTTTTCTCACAATACAAATAAGGCAGAGTACAAGTATCTCGTTTACTCTTTTTATAATTACAACACTATACTTTGTGATAAATATATGGCTGTATTTCAATCATACTATTAAGATAAGATTTCTAATCAATATAAATATATAAATACTTGAATACATCCACGATATTTTTAAAACTTTATTCCTAAAGTAGTAGGAGTAAAGTTCAAGCTGTAAAGTATTTATTCTGGTATGTCTTGGCACAATGTTCTCTAGTAGAATTGGTTTTAAAGGAAGGAATGTCTTCCATGTTACAAAACCAGATTACATTAATTCGATAATATTAAGTATTATTTAATGTAACTATTACCTAAATAATTTTAACTTTAAAAATTCGATGTAAACAATTTTCAACGTGAACCATGAACAAGTAGAACAGAGCGGGAATGATTCACAATTCTAACCTATATTTCAATGTGGAGAAAATTATAAACACTGATATTAAAGGTTTGTTGCATCGCACGCGACGTGAACAAACCTTAAAATTTTATTTCTAAGATGCTCCTGCCATCTTAACGACATTAAGTGTACTCGTTGTCGGACGCATCGACGCAATGTAAGCAAGAAATGAGAAAGTATATAATTATAAGCAATAAAAAGAATATACAATAAAAAAAATATACAAAATAATATAAATAACACTCTATCCTTTCTAATTTTCTAATAATTTTGTAATGTTTGTTTTCTATACACAGAATCTATACACATGTTCCGAGAAGGAAAATTGTCACTTAAGTCACTTACTATTTTCTTTTTTTTTATTTCAAAGTTTTTTGATGCCTACTAAAAAAATTAAAAAAGGAATCAATTTTGAATAATAAATTATTCTCCGCTATAGTTTAAGTTACACAAAAATAATCTGTGGTTTTATTAATTAAAACAGAGAACTATTAAATTACAAAATATTAAAACCTCTACAATACAAAAGTTGCAACAACAATGCTGCAACATTGCAGCGTTATTGTAACGATATTGCTGCAAATTCTGTGCTATGTCATGATTATAATATTATAAAATTGGATTAAATATAAAATTGTTAGCATTTTTTCCCTCCAGTCATTTCTCCCCTCTTCTCCTCCCCCCCCCCCCCCCCCGCTCTCTCTCTCTCCCGATTACTTGCGCACAATTTCTTTTATAAAAAGCAATTAGGGCCTCACCAACTCTGATTAACTTAATCGGTCGATTAAATGTCTGAACAGATGCAATTATAGTCAATTCCAATGTAACAATCGATTAAATTAATCGGAATTGGTGAGACCGGCCATTAATTAACTTAGTTAATTGAACGCTTTTGACGCACCTTTAACGATAATATATCAATGTCGCTTTCACAACACAGGAAAGATGCCGACTGTCACATAGAGGCGGATCGCCAAATATTGACGTAAAATGAATAAATATTATGTATGATATTTATCACTAAACTTCGACGCGACACTCGCGACAATGCTTTTCGTACGAAATTCAATTTTGATAATGATAATCGGAAAAGAAGTGTGGAGCGTTTCGAATACAAAACTCCGACGTGATGCGTTCCGTGATTACCGTCGATCGCGATTCAAATTCCATTTCGAGAATCGCAATATCGAATCGCTCTCGGTATCGCGATTATTAGAACGATCGCGATTCAAACTAGAGTTGCGTAAAGGACCAATTATATCGATTCTTTCATGTAGAAATGAATTTAAAACAATAAAGATATTTAAAATGATTAAAACTTAAGTAGAAATAAATTGCAGTAATTCGCGATTTTCATTATTATTCCTATGTCCGATTTCTTGTTGTGTTATGTTAAGTTAGGTCGGATTAGCTTGCCATGTTTAAACGTCAAAACGTGATAACATGGAGGTTATGGTGAGATCGAAACAGTTCAAGTGAAATTAGGAATAAGCTAGTCTTTGTATTTCAATTCTGTTCATCTATCGGCGTTTAATAATTCAATTAATTCAGTCCCACTTTTGCATTGTTTCATCCAATTGAGATAATGATAGAGCGCTACCGACAGGTGATGAAGCTAATAAGCGAACAAATGAAGAGGTATGGTATGTCTTACAACGCAAAGGGAGTTGTAGAAAATGCCGCTGAAAAAGTGCAGATCAAACTCGCCATTGCGCAGAACTTTGCGACTGAAAAATATAACATCGTTACGAAAGTAAGCAATATTATGTAAATATATCAAAGTATTTTTATTGCAACTATCAACAAAAACATTGATTTTTAATTAATTTCTTGAAATCGACTTTTGTTTTTGTTTAGACACACAAGTGTATTTAAAATATTTTAAATGTTACACAATATACCTTATGTATTTATATAAAATTATTTCTTGATATTTACCAACAAGTTATTTAAAATAATTCAGAATTTTAGACTGAACATAATATTATTCAATATTCCAAATTTTATAAAGCAATTTTTATTTCATAATTTCTTTACTGTTCTTGTTCCGGAAATATCATAAACAATATCATAAACAAAATTATATTTTAATTTCAATTTAAAACTTTATCTGAGATTTACTTTCAGCTATTAATTGCTTGAAATCGAGATTATATTTTGATTTTAAAGAATCAATTTTAAATCCAACAGTCTGAAGGTTCTTTGCTAGAAAAAGAATGTTTTATAGTTGGAAAAATATAATAGCAAGAAAACAATTACATGTAAAATTAATTTTTATGTTGTAGAAACTTAACGACCAGTCTATCATAATACAAGATTTAAATGCAAAGGCATTAGAAACAAACGTACCATTGCCAGGAAAAATCGTTAAAGTGTGGCAATGGTACAACCAATTAGTAGGAATGGATACAGTTGAAACAGCCAGAAAGCAAGTGGTTACCCTTCAAGATAAACTATTCCAATGTCATGATAACAGGAGAATTTTAAATAAAGAATTAACAGATCTCACTTATAAACTGCAAGAGATCTATGCGGAATTAATTCAAACGAAACGAGAGGATCCCAAATATGTGCAATTGACAATAGTAGAACACAAATCTTTACAGGAACAAAAAAAACTCATTAATCAGCTGACATTATCTGAGAAAGAAGAGAGAGATAATTTCATGCAGTTGGCAACTGCAATAAAAGATTATCATATTAGCCAAAACTTAAATGCACAGAAATATAAGTATTTATCTATTATCGCGTCTGCCATATTTGCAATTGTATCATTAATCGGTTCAATGATACTTAATAACAAAAGGATATTAGATGTACGGAACACGATAAAGACAGCACAAGACAAGAATGAATCATTATTTCAAAAGAATATGCACGAACTATCTGATTTTAAGAAAATATTACAATCCTTTGATACAAAGTTGGTAACATTGAACAAACAACAAAGCGCGATAGATTTAACTAAAGAAATTAATAAATCTAATACGTCTAATATTCTTGTATCTTCTGCCAAGTATTCAGCAAATTTGTTGATTTCAGGGCTAAGTTATGTTAAGAAAGGTATTTATGTATGTGGATCATATATTTTTTATAAATAACACAGTATATACATTTAAAAAAATTACAATTGTTTGAATACACAAACCAAATTTATGCAAGTTTTACATTTTTTTTATCTACAGTTCAATAAAATACTTATTAAATTTTTTATAATCAGTACACATATATTTAACTCAAGAATATTATAAAAAAGCTATTTGTAAAAATATGAAGAATTCAGCTTTTTTTTCATAAGAGGGGAAACAGGAGGATAGTAAAAATTATGTTTGCTGTACACTTGCCAGATAAAATGCTTCCTATTTTTTTTTTTATAACTTATGTACATAAACGTATTGTGAGCATTTATTTTCACTGGAATACCGTACGTATTATAACATTATACAATTATATAACTGTAGAAATTATAAATCTTGAATTGAAATGTTACATGAAGATTGTAATATAAACAAGTGTTAATAATTTTATACGTCATTATAATACAAAACATATTTTTAAATATGTGCAAATTATTAAGTTATTGTTTATGAAAAGATGAGATATCACTCTCAAATAACAAAACATATTTTTAAATATGTGCAAATTATTAAGTTATTGTTTATGAAAAGATGAGATATCACTCTCAAATAAATGTCAATATATGTATATCTTATTATTTTAAAGTATGTTAGGGATACATCGAATCATAAAATTATCGAATACCTAATATTCGGACGGAGAACATCAGATGTAACATCAGATATTCGATATCCGGTCGGATATCCGAGAAGGCAATTCGAATCAGATATCCACCATTTTCCGGATACCCGACCGGATTCCGGAAATTTTCTAAAAAAAAAACCTATAGGGAAAAATTGTAATTTTGCAACACTGTATAATTATAGCATTATGAATATGCATACTTATTTTTAGAACATTTGTATAATAAAAAATTAATTTAATGATATAAAATTTCAACCAAATATCGGATGCATCCCTAGTAATATGATCTAATTGAGGATTAAATGTGCAGATATATATTATATATATTATATAATATGTAAGAAATGATGAAAATGTAATTAGCAAAAAATCATAATTATGAGTCCCAAGTTTTCCATTCCATTCCATCTGGTGGTTTTCTCTCGACTGTTTTATTTCCTACTTCTTCCCAATTAGTGCTTAAAACGGTACCGCCAGATTCTATCTATATGTTAAAAAAATGAAATAATTTTTACAAATATATTGACTCTTATTCAATGAATTGACTTATATTCAATAATTTTATATGTATATATCTGTACAAATTAATTTCTAATTGGTTGTTTTTGTTTATCTTTAAGAAACATTTTTTATTTATAAATATACAGATATCTTGAAAAAATTCTTGTTTTATATTAGAGTTTACATTTTTTGTAAAAAAAACAAACTACTTCATAAATTAATTAGTTTTTTGTTACTTAATTTATTAACAATGAACATTTCACTTACAAAGGATTTGTTCATCGCACGTCTCACTTCATCAGATCCATTGCCATATATCTTTTGGAAGAGAGCATTCACTGCAGCCTCACCCTCAGTTTCTTCTGCTGCCTCTTGTCTCTCTATTTCCTTTTCAACTTTATTCCAATCTTTAGATTTTTTACAGGAGCTTGGATATTTGGATGCTTCTTTGCCAGCTTGAAGTATTTCTTGAATAGTATGCATGATTTTAGAAAAATATAATCTGCATATATAATATTTTATAAATCGTAATTCTTCGATATTGCAGAAAAAATATACAAATAATTAAGACTGTTTTCTTCTTTTAAGAAGAAGTACAGACAATATAAACATCATTTTAGCCTTTTTGAATAAATAACATTTTCAATAAATAACAAAGATAAAACGATATTTATGTCAATTATCCTCCTAAAAAAAAGCAGCTTAAATAATATAAAATATAAGTTTAATCTTCTCGTTATGGTTATCTTTGTCATGAAATACATTATACGATTGTACAAGTTGCATGCCTATTTCAAAGTGATTACGTTTAAATCATATGTGAATCTAATAATTGTTTATGATAAGAAAAATGCTTCAAATCTGAAGTAAACAAGTCTTTCCAAATATTTCAATGCTTGGCAAAATATATATTGTATCTGTATTATTTAAAACTGTGAGCGCGAAGTGATTATAATAATGAAAGGAAATGTTATACATTTTTAATAATAAAATACATAAATTACTAAGTTAATAAATTATTTTGGATAACCATTTACCAATATTTTACTTATTAGCAAACATTACTTTTTCTTACACATTATCTTTGTCTTACATCTTATCATTTGACATTTATGTTTGTCTTAAAGATTTTTCGATAAAATAATAAATTTACAACTTACCAGTTGGTATAGGTTTTACTTTACTTAAAACTGGATTTCCTTCCAGTGTTGTCCATCTAATATCATCTCGTTTTTTCAGCTTGATTTCTATCTTGGATGGCATCACTTTGTATGTACATTGATCCTCCACTATAAAGTTGGCTAAATCTAACTCTAAACTATATTCATTGCCAGATGGTAACTGTGCAGACACACTTAGCTGAAAAATAATTTATAATATAGTAAAGTTGTATTTTCAGATTTCTTCCAATTTCACCTTTCTTTTCATTAACAATTGTCTTAATCTTTTAATATTATTAAAGATAGAAGATAGAAAGATCATGAGATACTTCCAACTAGTTCTACCTCCTATTATTACTATCAAAATAATTGATTATCCTCATCTCAAATATTATTCAGATATCTGGATATTAAGTCTACAATTTAAATAATCTAAAAAGGAATAATACATCTGTTCACTTAGATCTGTTCTTTTTTAAAAAAAAAAAAGTTAAACGAGTACGTAATAATTTAAAACAAGCAGTTTTGATGCTTGTCAGCCAGGAATACAACACAGTGGTTATTTTATTTTTATACAAAATGTTAAATGTTTAACATTGACAAACAATAAGGATAGAGTAATTCACTACATATTACATTGTGTTGTCTGCTGAAAACCATTCTTTGTTTTATTCCAATTTCCTAGACAATGGCTATGTTTACATCATGTATTTAGATCTATACAGTAAGTGTCCTTTATCCTCTAAGGCTTGGTTGCACCAATGTTACTTTGACTTCAAACCAAACTTAAAATTCTCTGTCTTATTTTAAAGCAAAAAAGAGAATTTTAAGCATCATTTAAGATCAAAGTAATGTTGATGTAATCAGGATAGATCAGGATTAAGCAAGGTAAACATAGCTATTGTCAGTTCAGAACTTTCTTAAAAAAAAAAAAAAACAAAGATATATGTATAAAATAACTGTGAGATATGCTGTCATTCAAGGCTCCTTTATAGTCTGATAAAATCTGATAACAGGTAAGCCAGTGAAGATACGTACTGTATTTTCTCCATATACGACTTTCATATCTTCTACATTCTTAGCGAGTATTGTCACAATTACATGGGTCTCCGTTTGATACCAATCGTGTTTTATTTTCGGCACGGGCATCTATAAAAGTTATGAATGTCAATCTAAGTACACAATGTATTCTTCATATATGGTTACATATTTTTATTAAATTATTCATATTGCTTACATTCACTTCATTGTTCTTCAATTCGATAATAGTCTCGTTTTCATCCATTGTAGCTTATTGCTCGATCACATCAAAGCAGTTGAGCGTAAATATAAATATCAAATCAACAACCTTCAAATTCCTCGATCTTCTCGAATCCTATGATAGTAGAAACAGCAATCATCCCATTCCTCGGTCTTTTTCATGAAACTCCCGAAACAGTTCGAAACTCTCGTACACTAGCGGCACCAACATCTTTTTATAACATGGATGTAAACTACGTATTACACTGCTGATAAAATCGCAGTATCAAAAAACAATGTGACGCGAGTCTGTACTGCATCCACAATTGTGAATAAAGACAAAGAGAAATCTGAGAGTGATACCGAGATACTATTAAAGACCGTCAACCCTGGGCAAATTTTCGGCAGTATAAAAAGGGCCCGGAAGTAATTGAAGAACGCTGACATTATCGACAATTAATTTAAAGTTGCTATTATTAATATAAATATTTGGCTTATGCATTATTAAATTCATTTTTTATTATATAAATGTTTTTTATTTTTTATAAATATAAATTTTATAAATATTGTTTTTATAAATATTGTATAAACTGTGCATACTTGTAAAGCTATAATATTCTATATAATATTCTATATACTGTAGAAAAATTACAATTTTTTCTCTGTTATACAATTTTATCTCTGTGATAATCAACTTTGACGATAATATTGAAATCACAATTTTAAAGAAAAGTTCGAGTATTATTAAGTTGTAAATGCATAAATACGTCTACTAAACTAATAAATCATAAAATTAATACAATATTATCAGTTAACTTTTAATCACTTCAATATTCTCAAGGACGCGAACTCCTGTAAGGATGTTGATCTTTAATAGTATCTTATCGGTGGAGCGGCCAGGGATTTAGCTGTAGAGTATATCCACACAACTTGCACAGTTGCATAAACGTAAAGAAAATTATCCAATTATATTTTACGTGCTTCTTTATAGGAGAAATGTAATTGGATAATTTTCTTTATGCATACGTTTATGCGGCTATGCAAGTTATGTGGATATACTCCTTAGGGGTTCCGTATATATACAATAAGTCCGGATCAACAATAAATTTTTAAGTCTTAAGTCATAAGCAATGGACGAATCACAGTTGATTATTCTTCTCGCATTCGATTATAATTGGTCAATTTCTTATGACTTAAAAACTTGAATCATCTATTGCAGATCCAAATTAAAAGGAACAGGAAACAGAGAACAGAGAATAAAAATTTCAACCTATCAGAAACTATGTATTTCACAATACATGATTTCTGATAGATTAAAATTCTTATTCTCTGTTTCCTGTTTCTTTTATTATGTGAAGCTTCTTATAATTTCTTAACCGATTTTTTTAGACTAAATATGTACACAACTTGCATAGCTGCCTAAACAAATGCAAAAGAAAATTATCCAATCATATTTCTTTTATAAAGTTGTACATAAAATATGATTGGATAATTCTCTTCATGCATACATTTATGTAGCTTAAACATGTGTGAATATACCCTTAAGCCTGATACAAGGTCTATTTTTTGTTGCTGCACTTTCTGAACTGCAATAAGTTCAAGTGAAACATATATTTTTTCACTTCAACCGCACTGTGTGCATCAATTTAAAGAGTGCAGCAATAAAAATCAGACTGAGCGCCTTGCGCACAATAGTAGGAATAAGGAATTAGAAATAAAGGATAAACGATTTTAACCTATGAAAAATTGGATACATCGGAATACACGATTTCTTATAGAGTGAAATCTTAATATTTATTCCTATTCCTAATATTCCTATTCCTTCATTGCGTGCAGGGGTTTATAATTAAAAGCACAGGGTATCAATTCTAGAGATCGATTCTGCATCTTGAAACGAGGTGAAAATTACAAAATTGAGCGAACTTACTAGAATACTGATAATTCATTGATCAATACTTAGTAAATTTGCTTGTTTTTGTAATTTTAACTTGTTTGAAGATACAGAATCGATCCCTTGTTTTGAAACGAGGTGAAAATTACAAAAGTGAGCAAATTTACTAAGTATTGACCAATAAAATTATCAGTAAATTCGTTTATTTTTATAATTTTCACTTCGTTTCAAGATTCAGATACTCGTATTCAGGCCTTATATTTAAGGTTTCCTTAAACTTATCTTTAGATACTCAGCAGCCAATGAAATAATTCGTAAAGTATCTAAAGATAAATTTAAGGAAGCCTTAAGTACAAGGTCTGACTATGGAATACGTGCAAGAATCAATCCCCTGGTAATAGGAATAACAGATTTCAACCAATAAGAAACCGTAATTCGAAACAAGTCCTCGACTTCCGCACCTTGGATGTAAGGCTTTAAACGCGGCGGCGGCAGCAGCTGTTCCCGAGTTCCCGTGGCATTTTCTCAGACTGGCGCGCCATCTAGATACGCGCAATTGCTCTTTGCCAATGCAATAGCGACCGATTTCAGAATGGCGACTGTCTTCATTTAGGAGGGTACTGGTTTCACGCTCTCTTGTGGTACTCCGTGTGATTGACGTGTGTCCGTGAGGCCTTCTATGCCAAACCGTGACACGGAACTCACCGAGAATGATAATCGACAATCCGGACGTGTTCAAGGCTTGGCTTACTGCCGTGCTGGAACCGTTGTAAGTAGGCCAGTCTTGTACCCCCCTGAAGAGAGTGCACCACTCCGTGCGTGTGTGTACGCGCTCGGTGTTCGTAAATGGCCGTACATGTGGTTAATGCTGTGCTGTGCTGCACACTCCGTGTGGCATGATATATATTTACACGGGAGAAATGCATTGACAATCGCCACTTCTGTGTTTCTTTCTCTCCATCCCCCGAATACCCTTGCACCTGTCTTCGTCTGCACCAACATTACTCGGCTTTGTTCTATCAAATATAGTCAATATTTAACCATCTCTCTTCTTAACCGATTTATCAATTGAATGCGAATATTAAATTCTGGGATCGTATTGCACTATTATTTGTTGGTCCCTTATTTAATATGTTGCAAATTGTGCACAGCAACATTATGCATTTGGATTAAGTAGATAAAAATTTTGGTATTTTTGCTTATGAGGATTATCTTTGTCATATTCCGCAATTATTAGGGTGATTAGGAAATTATTTTATTGAGCAGTAGATACTACATGCTTTGTATATTTTAGTATATAGTTTAGTTTTTGTTCTCAGTAAGCAGACTTTATGAATAAACATTATGTCATAATTTTCCACTTGATTATATTGATTTATTTTATTTATATAACTTTTTATTACATAACTATTTAAAGAAGTTTATTTTTATCTCTATAAAAGGAGAAAACTAATTAAATGTAAGCTTTGCTTTCATTAAGTCTTACAAAGTACATGTTGAACGATCTATTTGTGTTGAAATACTACAATGATATACGACATACAAAATGTTTCTTATTCATCTTGTAATTTAGAGATTTCTAACATTTCATTTGAAAAAAATTTTAAGCTGAAAAAAAAGCTTTATGTCATTTATAATTTTTGTTACTAATTGTGAATTATAGGATTATGATTTATAGAATTGAAAAAGTAAAGAAAAAATAAGATGTAAAGTTATTCAAAAAGATAGCAGGTAATTTAGTTGCTATTAATTTAAAATAATTTATTATACAGTAAAATCTTATTTAGAATATATAAAATTTTTAAATTAAAATAGATATGAATTACATTTAATATACGTTTTCTCTTAGCTTGTTTCATATAAGATATATAAAATAATACATGATAATTTTTTTTACTTAAACTGAAACATTTATATTTTTTTGTTTTATTTATGTATCTTTTTACATTGTGTCTGTTGAGTGAATGTCTATGATTAAATAATTGATTTTCTTTTGCTAGATGCGATGCAGATCCTGCTGCTTTGGCCAAATATGTTTATGCATTGGTCAAGAAAGACAAAACTTTGGAGGAACTCCGCGGTGACATGGTTGAACAATTGGATGTATTTCTGCAAAAAGGTGCGTTTATACAAAATATTCTAAAGAAATTGAAAATTTGATTATCTATCGCCTTCCTGATGTGAAAAACATACTGCAATTGTTGTTTTTAGAAACCAAAAACTTTGTGGAGTTGCTTTTCAAGACGTTGGAGACTCAGGATTATGTGTTTCCACCGCCTAAGAGCGATCCAGATGGTGGTGGGACACCACCTGGCGTAAATCCATCAGCTCCAGTTGTATCATCGTCAACGGAGAAAATAATAGATGCAACAATTCCACTAGTACCTATTATTACAAATCCCCCTGCTCCACTTCAAATTAATGGATCGGCTCCTGCAGTAATTAGTAAACGCGAGACTAGAAAATCTGATTCAGATAAGGATAAAGAAAAGGAAAAACGATCTCGAAGCAGGTAATCTTTCCTTTCTTTCTTTGAAGATAAAGAATTATCTGTGATGATTTATAATATTTATAAAATCAATGCTCATCATGCTTATAGTTTATATGAAACAGGAGAGCTCAAAAATATAAGAATACAAGAATTTCAGTACATTAATTATTAAATACATTTACTAATATATTTAGTACTTAATAATATTGGAATTTCAATTATATTATTATACTATGTAAAATATAGGAGTGGGAGAATGAGATCGAGAACACGATCACGATCACGATCATGGGAAAGAGACAGACGTAGATCTAGAAGTAGAGAACACATTCGGCGTGATAGAGAAAGAGATAGAAGTCGCCCTTGGCGAAACGAATCTCCACCGATCAGTACCAGACGACATGATCGCCGGTACGATCACGTATTTGTATTTTGAAATAAACAACAGAATTTAATAAAATTTTTTTTTTTGTTGAAACTTTATCACAAGAGGCTTTTTTTTTTAATATTTTGAGTCTCTTTTCTAGAATTTTTAAACAATCCTTGAATATTTTATTATATAGTTTTATCTTTTAGACGTACTAGGAGTCGCAGTACATCTCCGATACGACCTAGAATACGCGACGGTCCAGATAGTCGCGATCATCGAGCAAGATTCAGGAATAGATCTCCGACGCCGCTTCGATCCCGATCGCGTTCAAGATCAATTGAGCGAAAGAAGATCGATCGCTTTGAAAGGATAGAGGTAGATAGAACGGAACGAATAGAGGGAAGTCCTGGTGGTGGTACACCAACTCAAGATAGTAATCACGGAGATGTGGACATGAGGCTGTCTACGACTAGTCAATCGATACAAAGTGTTGTGGCTGTTGCGGGTAGTATTCCAAATAATCAGACAAGTTCTTTTCAACAACAAGCAAAGAGACGTTGCAGAGATTTTGACGGTATGTATCTCTTAATAATTTAGGAGACAGCTATTGTGAAAAAAATTGCCATTTCTTTAAAGGTTTAGGCTAATCATAAAAATAGAATGATTCTTAAAATTATAAGGAATATTTTTGTTAAATAACATTTAAATATTATTTGTTATTTGTTTATCTTTATTTTAGAAAAGGGATATTGTATGAGAGGAGATCTTTGCCCTTATGATCACGGAACAGACCCAGTTGTATTAGAAGATGTGGCGCTTAGTCGTGTTTTGAGTTTCGGGCCTCATAGTGCTCAAGCTCCAGGAACAGTTCCAGTACCTACGGTACCAGAACCACCGCAAGGTCCTAATGGTAATCCACCACCGCCACATCTTCCTCTTGCCAGTTTACCACCATCTCACTTAAGAAACCATCATTCTAATATGGGTATGTATTTGTACATATTGTAAAGCTTATAATCATCTTATGTGATTTAATATAATGCCGTAATAAAGCAATTTTTTTTAGAAGGAAACTATATTTTTAACTGTATATATATTAAAAGAAGCATTAGTGAAAATTATAAAATTAACCATTTTTAAACAATTTAAAATATTAGTCAAATTATAAACTGTTAAATTTATAATTTAAATAAAATAAAATATAGTAATATTAATGGCAAAAATAATTCTAATACAAGTAAAACATGTCTCTGCGAAAGCTCACATGTCTTTTATTTATATGTAAATTATTAACTCTTTGTGATTCGCCGACGGCATAGCGACATCACTTAAAAACATAAGTCTAATCGACAAATACATACAACTATTATTACATGCAATTGTTATAGATAAAAACTAAAAATAAAACGAAGTATTTTAATAGGTGCTATCGTATTATAATCGCATTTAGATATATACGTTGCCAATACTGAAAATTTATAATATATGTAACGTAAGCTAAAAATTTTTAGTACTGCTAATATGTATCTTAACATGATCTATTCGGAACATATTTACTATTAAAAAAATATGTAGCTCTATTCATATTATATTTAATTTGTTTTATTCGAACATTTCAACAGTGTAATAAATATGCAAACTGCGAAGTGTTAATACACACATAAAATTGTAACTCCGGCTTAAACTAAAATTGACAAATTATAAAAAAAGAGTCGACTATGTTATATGAAGTTGTGTTATAATTATATATTGTTAATAATAATAAAAAAAGACTCTTGATATTAATAAGAAATAAATATTGTACAATAATAGGACATGTAAGAGTCTAAAGTACAAATACTTTATATTTAAAAAAATAAAATCATTATAGTCTAATCAATTATAATTAAATTACGATATTACATGTTTTGGCCTTTCAATTAGGCCCTCTTCATATATATACTAAACGCATGTTACTATAATCAAACAATGTTAAAAGATATGGAATATATTATAAGCTTATGACCAGTTGAACATTGCACAGAGGAACGGAAATTATTATATTTATTTCTTATTATATATTGTATCATTATACAGTTTAAACGCGGTATTTCATATATTTCAAAATGTAATGAATTAAATATGATAGATGTTTTTGCAGAATACAATCCGGACGCACCTAGCATGGAGCCACGAATGCCATGGGGTAGACATCCGCAATCTGCGCCTGGGATTTATGGCAGAGGACAAAGAGAACTGATTAGTGTGCCAGTTATTCCCCATACAAACTCATCAGAAATAACCCATACCCAAAGCAATCCATTAAAACGCAAACAAACATTCGACTTTAATCGTTTAGGACCGAAACAGAGAGTGGTGCATAACCCAGCCAATTGCTCTCTCGAACTGAAAAAGGTTCCACGAAGCTTAAACAATATAACTCAATTGAATAATCATTTTTCCAAATTTGGTAAAATTGTAAATATCCAAGTTAATTTTGGTGGCGATCCTGAGGCAGCCTTGGTTACTTTCCAGTTACCAGCCGAAGCAAAGTCTGCTTACAGAAGCGCAGAGGCTGTGTTAAATAATAGATTTATTAAAGTATTTTGGCATAATAATGTCAATAATAATGCGGCTGGTGGAGCTATCGAAAATGTGCCACCAGGTAAAATAACACATCTTTTATTATTCACAATAAATATAGATATACATTAAATTATTAAGCGACTTAATAATGAGAAATTTTATTGTATTCAGGATGCCGTCCCTCTGTTAAAGAAAGGCTAGGCGCTGCGGTAACGTTATCGACAAAAACTGAAGATAATGAGTATGTTCCCACGCGTCGTTCGACTGAGGAACAAGTCACGCAAGCCTTAGTTCCAACTTCACCTAAAGCTGCTGTTATTCCTACTCGAGAAGACAAAGTTCTTGCGATAAAGAAAACACAAGAAATATTAGCGGCGAAGGAAACACTAAAGAAGAAGCAGGAGGAGAAACGTAAGGAGGCAATAAAGCTGACTGCTGATCTGCGCAAAAGGAAACAAGAGTTACTCGATAAGCATCTGATTGAATTGCGTGCCTTGATTGACAAGGCCGAAAAGAATCCGGAGCAAAAGGAATCGATCATGCCAACGATAAAGACTATGCAACAGTCAGTCGACAATTTGCGCAAGGATTTGGCTGCAAACGGTCAGATTGGCGGTAATAAGTCGCAGGTTAAGTCTAGAGAGCAAGCGCAGAAGGAAATATTGGATGCCGAATTAGATTTAATGACCGCACAACAAGAAGGTCAAGACGCTGGTGAGTTGCAGAAGAGATTGAACGAACTCCGAGCCCAAGCAGCTGCATTGGGTTTGAACACGAATCCTGGCGTGGGTAGAGGTGCAAAAGTTAGTCGAGTAGCACGCGGTACGCATACGATATCCTTCAGGGGTCGCGGCAGAGGAAGTTTTGCTCATGTCTCAGTGGATCATCGGCCAACGAGTCTTCTAGTCTCTGGTTATGAAACTGAAGAGAAGGCAGAAGTCCTAGCGCATTTTCAAGTAAGATTTATGTATTTATGATATTTATAATATTTCTATATAAAGTGTTCCTTTTATGATAATGTATTGTTTTCTTATTATATCCTAATTTAATTCGATGAAGAATGAGAATAAAATGATATGTCATGTCCACATGAAACGAGACGAATCCACAGTTTTTTTTTATCGCTCAAAAATAACTGAAAGATACATAAAAAGTTGTTATATGTATTGTGCTATATTTCCAATTCCTAAAATAGTTTTAATTATTTTTCACAAGTTTCTTCTTCATTATTAAAAACATAAATCAATCTTTTCTAATAACTGATCATGTTGTTATAATTATGTATAAGGCATTACATATTTCTTTCATTATGTTTTAATAAACATATGATATGCAATTAATATTGCCAATTTTTTTGTGCTTCAGCAATTTGGTGAAATAGTGAATCAAATAGTTGATGATGCGACGCCCTCGATTGTGATTAATTTCAAATCGAGAAAGGAAGCTGAAGTGGCCCTTGTGAAAGGACGTACATTTCAAGACAGACTGTTATCAATAACTTGGGTATCCGGCCATCATTTACATCGTGGAGGAGCTGGTACTAACTCGAGCGCATCTATACAGCTCTCATCGCGTTCTGAACAAACCGCACCTACCGCAGATGAAGATATTGACTTAGAAGTAAGTTTAGAGACATGATAAATATAATTATATATATA
>NW_017259295.1:263617-264952 GCF_001594045.1 Atta colombica
TTAAAAATTATTTTGCTAGCATACTGGAAATTAAAATTTTTTGAAATTTTTAGATTTTTTATTAATTAAAATGGTTTCTGTGGCTTTTAGATTTCGAAAATAGGCAAGAAAATATTTAACAAGGAAAATTTTTGTTTTATTTATCTGAAATTATGAACGCAGCTAATATGACATGCTGTGTCCTTTATGTAATAAATGGGAGGGTTCCACTTGCACATTTCTTGCGTATATCGCTAATTGGCCAATTTAATAAATAAAACATTTTTATTGATAAAATAAAAGGAAAACTTACTAAGCACCAGTCGATGAGGGCAATTAGAGAGAGATATAGGCTAATAAAACTTTTCGGTAATAAATATTTTATTAATGTAGATGTTCTGTCATCAGAACATCTCTACATTTGCTATTAGTTTTTTAAAGGCTTTAATGATTTCTTCAGGGCACGGAGGCATTACTCTTAGAGGAGAATGAGGAAGAAGAAGATGAGGATGGTGAATCACGCAGCTGGCGGCGATAGCAGCATCGGCATCAGCGTCAGCGCCGTTTGTGACAGGAGCTTGGTGTCAAATGTAACGACTGCGTGATCATCCGGGCCGATCATCGTACGCGACCTGGTACTTACGCCTACATTGCTGCACCGCCATTTGATGCATTCATTGCCATTTTCACGAAGAAATCGAATTACATGCTCATCAGCGTTATCATGAGTGTTACACTATTTGTTAATATTATTGAATATAAAATACACATGCGCACCAATGACGGTACCACATTAAGTGGCGCATCACAAATAGAGAAAGGGAAAAAAAAGAAAAAGAGAATCAACATACAAGTTTTCGAACAGGAATAACTAACCAAAATTTATTTGTAGAATAAAATCACTATGTTTTGTATGGGAAGAAAAAAAAGGAACACCTGTCATTCTGAGTTTCACACAAGTCCTCTTATTTTGTACGTAGAACTCGAATTGTTTTCCTAGCTCTTGTTGTTTTAAAGGCTCGTACATAGTAGACGGATTTAGGATAAGTAGGAGCTTGTAATTTCGAGAATATTAAGAACTTTTTCATTCGAGGATGAGGAAACTATATTTGTAATTTATACAATACAAATAGCTATCTATATTGTATGAGATTCAATCATAAGTCATAACATCTCGCTCGATTGGCTGTTGACTTTTATCTATTATACCTATTTAAAACGATTCTTGTAATAATGAGCAGTACAATGTATCATCTTTATTGTTTTTAAAAGATGTCAGTGGATTAGATTACTGAAAAAATGCAATGAGATATATATATCTATATACATACATACATATATATATATATATATATA
>NW_017259295.1:264971-266077 GCF_001594045.1 Atta colombica
ATATATATATATATATATATATGAAATATTTCGCGCATTATTTACATAAATTCTTTCAATCCAGATTAAAACAGTAATACATGATTCTTATAAACCATTCCATCCAGTTTCAAGGTAAGTATCGAATTATACAATATGTAACGATCATAAATAATATATAAATATTATATGCAAAATTGCTCATTTTAAAACGTATTCATTCTAGATAATTTAATTAACAAACGAATAAAACTATTTGATAAAATGATTCTCTGAAGTTTGTCTAATTAAAGTCCTTAAGAAATTTAGAATAATGAAATATAAAAATGTTGACGATCTTGATATATGTATTAAATTTATGTATTTTCAATATTTCATATTTTATTTATCGTTAACTTTTAATAATTCAATTTTGTTAAATTTCTTCTAAAATTTATCCGTGATTTTACTAATTCCATTTTTTTTTATGGAGCCAACCAGCTGGCTAATAAACTACCTAACAACAATTGTGCAACAGGTAATATTCTCAATGGTAAATTCACTGCTGGCCCGTGAGCTGAACCGTGATATGCTCCACGTAAGATCCAACCGCCGAGACTAACGGATTTGTGAGTGCTGGTAAATAATGCAGCCAACAGAACATTTCGCGGTAACCACTGGGAGCACAAAATCCAGCATAAACTGCTAAGAAGGATCTGAGCTAGGCACGCTTGAAAAAATACATATAATGTTGAATTCAAGACGAGAAGTAATTAAGAGAAATTAAATATAAGTTCAATAACTTACCAATAAGTACACAGAATAGTATATCCACCGCTTGCAACGATGAAGCATCTGCCAGAACAGCATCGGAAAACCAGTGATATGCTATTGCCAGCAATAAAATTTGGGAAAACCAATTTGTATTAACGTTGAAACATTTATTTTTTAGTACAAACATCCGTAAGATGATACCCATCCCCAAGGGAAAAAGTGTACTGTATACAATTTCTCTAATGTTAATTCCAACTAATGGTGGAGTAGATGTTCCCAACTGTTAAAAAAAATTATTCTTGACATCTTATAATTTTTCAGAAATAGATATAATTTAAAAAAGTAAACTCCATAAATATATATATATATATATA
>NW_017259295.1:266101-266845 GCF_001594045.1 Atta colombica
TATATATGTTACATTAAATAATATAAAATATAAAGATAAGCATGTATTGAAATATATAATACATTCAAGTAAGAAAATATATTTTCATTCCAAAAAGTATTACCATTAGATATAGTAAAATAGGAGATAAAAATAATCCTCCAAAGTGCGACACCAACGTAGTAATTACGCTCGTAGGCAAATCAGCTTGTGCCAAACGGCACAAAGCAAGTCCCGTACTGAATGGCGGTGGCATGCAGTAAAGAACCTGAAAGATACAGGTGTTAACAATGAAACATACATTAATAATCATGTTTTAATTTCTATCTATAAATACATAAATAAAACAGGTTTTTTGCATAGATATATATTTATTTATTTAATTTATTTGTGTATCAATGAAGATTAATTAATTACAAATATTTTTAATCACCTCCATTCCTTTGAGTAGCCATATATTAACTTTCGCATAGGTCATTAATAGGTACGTCCCGATCCGTGCTAGAAAGGGCATCAAAATATACACGAAAACCATCACAAATGTCAGAAGATAGCCATCCTTCAATGTTGAGTAAAAAGACTTAGGATCACATAATAATCCGGCTTCTAAGTACATCGAAGGCACAGCGAAATAACGAATGATAAAGTTACCGTTAATTATACCTGCAACGAAAAACAATGTTATAACATCAATGCATTATTATCCCAATTGATAGGATAAAAATATTGCAAGATTTCTTTTTGTGTATATGTATATATATATAT
>NW_017259295.1:267549-281469 GCF_001594045.1 Atta colombica
TATATATATATATATATATATATTTCTCTTTTCTTTATTGAAGTATTTATTGAAAACTCTTCACCATTCGTTGCGCCAATATGCGGTTGAATAGTTGCAAGTATCATGCATACGAGCATTAATAGAACATATCCATATCGATATAAAAGATTAGTTTTCTTTCTTGGCTGTAGATTGATATTTACACTCATTTTTTTATTTATTTTGAAACGTACCTAAAAGAGAAATACATTGTATTCTTCATATCAACATCTCACAGAAATTATTTATGAATATAAAATGCATTTATGAGGTAGTTATCATTGATAATCTTACCTAAAAAAGCATGCGTGAAAGCTAAATTTTCAGATTCTACGAAAACCGTCAATAAGAAGTAGTGAAAAGAGCATAAAAGAAATCAAATTAATTCTTCAACTTTAAGTAAGACATCATAGCATAAATCCATTTGTGGCAGTTATATTCTAATCGTACAAACGTCGTTCTCAAATTAATTCAAATTAATTGATCAATCTTACCGAACAAAACAATAAAAATTATATTCTTAGAAACAAGATGCATAAAACGTGAAAAATCGTAAGAAAAACTTGCTGCAAATGCATCCCATTAATTACTAGTAATTACAATTAAAATATAAGGGGATAATTCGCGCGAAATTATTTTAATATATAGATTTTTGTGATATTTTCTTATATCTGATTGTTCAAATCTTGCAGACAAAGAAATCAAAAGAGCATAATAATTGAGCAGTGTAAACGGATCCTGTAAAAACGTGTCCAATTATAAATAATCGGAAGCATAAGCGCCGATTTTGATAATTTTTCTATGCAATCGTCTATTGCTGCACTTCTATTGTCTCATTGAGCTTAAAAGCTTATTTGCGCAAGTATCTGAAAGCGATGAACAAACGTAAAAAAGAATTAACTTATGTTGCACAGGACTACTTCCTGTAATAATATATGTATAGGAATTGAAATGGTGCCGATCGAATAAAGAAATGCCTTTTTGTAAATAGAAGTTGGTTATTTATTTAATAACTATTATGCAGAGCCATTACATGCATTGTTACACGCTATTGTATGTACATACAATATCTATATAATCGACTAAAATATAATGAAAATATTGCGAGCTATATATTTGTGGATCTAAGAAAGAATTCGTGAATTTATCGTAAAAATAGCTTTCGCAGACGTAATAACATGCGGAATTATTTACGACACTGAAGAGGTTATCTATTAGTCGGCGACACGGTTCGCGAAGAATTATTTTGTTTCTCTTAATTTTGGATCTCCATTCGCATTAATAGAACCGAATAATATAATCGAGCCACCTTCATCTTCAAGGCAGAATCAGGCAGAATGAAATCGATGAAAAATTTCCCTCTTTCCTAGAATCCGAAATACTCGAAACAGCTTGAATATCAGTGGATACCAGTTGATATCAGTGACGTAGATGTACCCGGTGTCTTTCCTATTACAATTTTACAGCCAATGATGTTTTGAGAAAGGAAACCTCAATAGGAGTCTTCGATGTAATTATTTGCAACCGAAAAATATATTTTTAGTTTAATTTGAAGAGTTGAGTAGGTTAATTTTTTTTAATTAAGTTAAAATTAGCAGTGCTTTAAAATTTTAAAATCTCTCTAAAAATCGCCAATTCTGAAAAAAATTATAATTTGAGTCTAAATAAAAATATCATAAATTTATTTTTGATACGCTAAATATAGGGCGAATTTTTTAATTTATCGATTGATCGCACTGTGCGCAAATGTAATTTTGTTCCGTAAAAGTTGCATTTGTGCATAATGCGATTGATCAATCGATGAGTTAAAAAACCCATAATTGTAAGAATAAGAATGGAAGACTGCAATGCATTTTGGTGTTACACTATGAAATTAAACTTCAATTTCAACAAGTATTTTACAGTGTAAGGGGGGGGGGGAGGCACAATAAAGGGAACAGAGAACAGAGAATAAGAATTTCAGCCTATCAGAAATTGTGTACTCCACAATACATGATTTCTGATAGAAATTCTTATTCTCTATTCTCTGTTCCTTATTCCTTTTATTGAGCTTCTCTAGTTTCGTGTTCTAGCTGGAAAACAGCCCATGTTATCCCTTCATGCAGGAGTCTTAATAATATTTTGTCGATATCAAAGTTAAATTCTGACGTACCCAGCAAAGAGAATGGATTGAAATGGATTCAGATTTTCAGAAATATTGATTCACGAATGTTAAAATGAATGTTTTTTTAATCTGAATGCATTTTTATTCATTTATAGGAATTGCATGGAGCATATCTCTATGCCTTTCAATCTAAAAATAATATTAGCTTTTTCTGTGCACACAAACACAATTGTGAATACTGTTCAATTCAAAATTTTGAATAGGAAATGCAGTTTTTCAATCCAATTGCATCCAATTGAATCTAATAAAAAAAAAGTATTCGTTATTTAAAATATGCATTCGGTTAGAAAAAAATTTCAATCCATTTTAATCCATTCTCGTTTGCTGGAATATCTAATCAAACTGTAAGGTAAGTAGTACAAAGTAATACAGAAATATTTTTCTGTACTACTTATCTTATAGACTGATTAGATGCTTCAATTGTCAAATGTGCTATTGTTGCTATAGTTTCTCTCATATGCTTGTAGTGCGCACGTTAATTGTACATAGTCATAAGTTTAACGTCGATTTCGAATGTTAAAGAAATGTATATAGCAAGGATACTCTCGGTGATTTGTTATTGCTTGCCGAGAGAAGCTACGAGCGTTTGAAAAATTTTTCAGTTCTGCCTGAGATCGAATCCGGGAATCCCAAGATCTCTGGGCATAGCAGTCTCATGCGCTGCCTGCTACGCCACGCTCGCATTCAGTAACAAAGTACTTTGTCTGTTTGTCATATTTTAATTATTATGTATGTAAATACAAATATAATTTGATAAATACATGTTATTTTTTAGAATAATGATTCATGTTTTACGCGTTATACATAAGAAAATGTACAATCAAAGTCCTTCGTTTCCTTCTTTTCCATGAAATAAAGAATTCTGATTGGTTGAATTTCTTATGCCTCATTATGCGGCTATGCAAGTTTGTATGGATATACCCTTAAAAAGAAACGCTTGCAAAGCGTTGAGCGCACCTATATATTATTCCTTTCATCACGGAAGAAATTCAAGTGTGCTATTGCGCATATTTCTAATTAGCCAATTCAGTAGAGAAAACTACTAATCAATTAAGTCTCGGACACAATGCAAAGGAATAGCGATAGCGATAGAAATAACATGATTTCAATCAGAAACTGTGTATTCCAGTGTTTTTAATTTTCGCATTGTGTCTGGGATTTTAGGACTTAACGATCTTTAATATAATTGGCTCCTACATTTAGATTCAGCAAAGAACTAATAAAGACAAGAACCAATCATATTAAAGAATCACTAAGCGCTAATTATTTTTTTTTTTTTCTACTGAACGTAGCCAATGAGAATTGATACCAGACACTACCATCTTACCGCGATGATTTGAATGGACATTACGTCATTTTTCTTTTCTCATTTACTTTTGTGTTTACATTGTCAATTGTGAATTTAAATTCTGCATATTTACTATCTCATTGATCGATTTTAATATTTATAAAGAATTTCGTTTCCGAAAAAAATAATTGTAACGAAACGACATTGTAAGTAACGCGTTACTTACCAACCCTATATATGATTAATGCGTCAATTCTTTCTCCAAGATCTCCGACAAATTTTTAGCATCGTAGACACAGACTTTAAGTCATATTTTATCATCAAAACGGCGATATTGTCTGAGTTCGGTCTTTAGTTGGAATTCTCATAAGAACATATTTAGTAATACATTTTTCTTACTCTCTTTTTTATTCATTTTGAAATGTTATCTCACAAAATGTCAGTAGGAATAAATTCAATGATGAAAGAAAAATGCAAATCATACAACATTAACAATAATTTTCCAATCGAATCACAATACGTGATGCATTACGCTCATTACTCAAATTAGGTAATACGTACTTCGAGATATTGTTAATTTTTACAGAGATTCCTACGAACTAAATTCGCTGATTTGCACGCATGTTTACCAGCGCTCGCTGAAACTATTGAGTTAGATCTTGCGCAACATAACATTCTTCGTAATTACATGATGGAGACTGTAAGAACAGAAAGTATATGATAATCAGTTAATCGTTTATAATAATAATAATAATAATAATAATAATAATAATAATAGAAACAATTTATGTTTAAGCGTAAATTTACTTAAGCAAGCTATAAAGTTTAAGTTTAGTTCATTATGCTACTAGTATATTTCGCAACTTCGCTCTTTCTCTTTTCCGTTTAGAAAAATATTCATGCATATTCTTTATCTTTTGCGAATATAACGCTCTCGCATGTAAAAAATAATATGTTTGTATAATAAAAGTATATTAGAATGTCTCATTTTGTTATATAAAACGATATAAAGAATACAAATATAATGAAAAAAATATTTTGCTTATATTACCTTAAATTGTCCATTAATTTAATTAATATATTGATCAATTAATATTAAGTTAATAAATCAATTAAATTTATTCATTCAATTTATTTATAAATTAATTAAATGCATATTTTGCATCACTATATTGTTAATTTCTATCGTTTTATACAGCACATTAAAATATAATGAACGTTTATTACACGAACAATTCCTGTAAAAAAAAATGTAAGAAAATAATACAATATATAAAACAATTTGATGTTATGGATATAATCATACAGCAAATTTAAAAATTTGTATCGAGTTTAACAATGACAGTAACATATTCTTGATAGCTGTATGATTTCTCCTTATGACCCCATTCTTAAAAAATGCAATGGTTCATTTTATACATATAGTTGCACATTTCAATTACTCAAAAAATAATCACACAATAGCATTTTACAAACTTCCCTTGTTTTTCATAGATTTGAATTAGATCAAAGCATGCTTTAAAATTTAATAAAGTAACGAAGTTGACTTTGAGATTTTGTTTGGAAGAAACATTTACTGAAGTCAATGCGTATATTAACTATTAACGTCAATCTTTGGGAAATTGTAAAATCCTGCAAAATGAACACTAACATATTACCTGAGCAGCATATGAATGTTTATATTCGTAGCAATTGAAAAACTCGATGCAAAAACTGTTTAAGGCCATTTTTTTTAAACTTATTACATTAACCAAAAAACGATTGTTGCAAGTATGTGCGAAATATTTTATGAAAACCGTTAAAATATGTAAAGATGGATAAACTTAGTTCGGAGTTGTCCGCTTTTTTGTAAGGAATGTTTGAACCGTTAAGTTCACTCAAAAATTTTCGCTAAAAAAAATAGAACTGACTGGTTTTTGCACAGAGTTCTTCTCGGCATTGAAATAAAATTTTCGATAGGTCTGTTCGCGCTACTTGTATCTTCAAAAATTTCTGCATTTAAAGGAAATAGCGTATATTCGACCCTGAAGAGAGAGAAAGCGAAGACGCTGCGTACAAAAAGTATAAGCAGCGCGAACGGATCTAATATGCGAAGAAAACATTAACAGAATGTAATAAAAAAACCTAGGAACTAATTTGTCATTCATGATTGGAAACTGTCATATCCATATTAACAACTGTTCGTGTCGTTATTTTCGAAGGAAACTCAGTTTGTGATACTTTCAAAGAGATATTTAATCCGAAATTGAAGAAACAGATTTCAAATTTTATTATATCGTTCTTATAGCGTTAAAAAAAGTTTGGTAATAACTATAGCACTTTTAATTTAATAGTATTTTAATAGACAAATTAAAAGAATGCATACACAATATCAAGCATTATTTTGAACATTATAGTTCAATCAAATACAAATTTCGGAGAATATTGAAGATAATTATAACTCTGTATTAAAAAGTTCAAAATTTCATACGTATAATCGCATTTAGATACTCGTGTGTTTAATTTTACATTATTTTATAAATAAAATGATTTTGTATAAAATAGATTACATATAAAAAAGCTGTTCATTTTTAAGAAAAAGAAACAAAACAATCCAACAGCAACAAATTAATTGAATGAAACACTAAGAATTTTTTAGTTATCAAATTTGATTTTTACATATGTTACTTATATTTAGAATAATCCTTAATATATAATATGAGCATTAATTTGCATTTCTTTAATTTGTCCAATGCTATTAAATAAATGCTAATTATTATGAAAATTAACATTTAAAAGATATTAAAATCTGTTTCTTAAATTTTACCTATTTAAATCGAGTGTGAATGTTGTTTTGTTAATTTTTAAGATTGAATAGTACTTATTTTCAGGTTGTAAATATTAGCTACAGACAAAATCATTTGATAAAATCATTTTCGCAACTGTAAAATTATATGCGTATTATTGGAAGAAAGACGCTAATAGAAATAATATAAGAAACGTTAATTTCTCTTCTATGGCATAAGCTGTAAAAACATAGTGTAAATGAATGTTACATTAGCCTTAATACGTAGTTAACTTTGTTGTAACAGAAAATCATGAATCACGAATCATTAATATAAAAATATTATTTTTGAAATTTATATATGCAGTCAGTAATCTGCATATTGTTACATAAAAATTTTTAGTTTTATGACAGTTTAGTTTTACGATAATAAAAGGCACTTGGTAATCAGCTTAGTAATGAGCAGCGCATCATATAAAACGTTATATTACAGTAGAAAAATATATTCGTTATCCTGAGATTTCGCGCTATAGCTAAAACTTAAATTATACATCTTAAAGGTATAGAATGTATAGATAGTGACATTTCTATTACTTTTTGGCAAAACTGACTTGAAGTAAAAAGACAATAAAAGATAAACAGTGTATGGATGTACTTATTATTTTTGTACAGGTAAAACTTGGTTTCCTAGGATACAAAATTGTCCATGCATTGGTGTGATTGTAAGGTAAACGTTACAATCGGCAAGCGAAAGCAGGTTAAGAGGATATAAGAACAATTTTCGTTGTTATTAATGCCATCAGAACATACTTGTTCAATCGTGCATTGTCATTTTTACAAAAAAAGTTCATTTATATAAAGTAAAAAGAAAAAAACGTTTAAACGTTAAAAAAATAATTTATAAACTTATAATTCCTGAAAAGTGTAACTTTTAGATTTTATAACATATAAATATTGAACATGCAAAAATTGTAAAAGTCGCAATAGTTATTTCATTTCGCTTACATGCGATTTTTACTTATTATACTCCGCATGCACTGCATACCGAGATATAATAAAATCATTTTAAATCAAAACTTTTTATCAAAATAAGAAAAGTTTTAGAGTCCAGTATGTAGAGAAAGAATCAAGAAGTGCAAGAGATTCTACCAACATTGAAACATGAAAGAACATTTGAATGGTCTCAAAAACTTTCTTACTACACAAAATTAGCCTGCTAGAATGCAGTTTCATTTCATAATTTAGAAAAAATTTTTTTATACTAACCAACTCCATTTTAATATTAATCTTGTCATATTTGTGTGTTTTGAATGTAAATTATACTTTAAATTAAACCAAACTTTGCTCCCTCAGTGCTATTCCAGAAATTAACCGTAAACTTATTTGCTTGCTACACACGCTCGTATACTAACAAATTTCGTTTTCGATAACAATTCAAAAAAATACACAACCATATTATAGTATAATAAGGATACTAATTGTAAGATATTATACGTTGTTTACAGCTATATAATAAACATCAATCGTATTAGGAAAATCATCATAGGGAGAATGCTCATTTACAATCGTATGTAATTTCATTCAGCATTCTGTTGTGTAAACGTCTTATTTTACTGGGAAATCGTACTTAAAAAAAACTAGATACGGTATCACACATGTTAAGGTGACTTCAGGAAATCGATCGCTTCCTTAAGTTCGACCTTTTGAAATTTTACCGGTGTCAAAATTTTAACGAATTGATTCAAAAGTTCGTAGTGCTATTACTACGATTAACTTTTTTGCCTATAACACGGGATGACGATAATCTGCTGGCTATCGGTCGCAATTGTCGATCGCTATTACTACCCTCGACGACAACGTTCGGTGCAATGGACTTCAGGCACATTGCTGCGTCATGGAGTCGTTTTGATAAGATTTCATTCTTAAGTTTTTCAGCGTTCAATTCTCTTCGTAATTGGGCTTTGGTTTTCTTTCCGATCGGACATAAGACTCGGTGTTGCATCAAAGATATCGCTGATGGCCTCATTTCTGGATTGGGGTGAATCATCAGCTGTGAATAACATAAAACAGCAATGTAAAAAAGATCAAAATAACTTATATTAGGAACATGATACAAGACTTATCCGATAGATCGCTAGAAAAAGAAATAATAAATTGTCATTAAACTTCAGAAGTAAGATCATACCTTCAATAAGTTGTTCAAATCGCGACTGCAGTGTGGCAAGTCTGGTAATTTCCCCTGTCTAATGTCATGCCACATAGGCCCGTTTTTCGGCAGAAGTCCACCGCCACCCGCCTCGTAAACGGTTAATCCTAAGGCAAAGATATCGGCCTTCGGTAAATGATTGAAATCTTCCTGCAGAATTTCTGTTGGAAGGTATCTGCAATCGCCTTCTTCCACCTGCGGATTGTTGATAGATGTGACATGGCCGAGATCACCAATTTTGTATGTGATTTCCTCGTCGACATTTTCATCCTCGTCAAAACCGTCGTCCGCGGAGTCATAGTTGATGGCTCGCAATTTCTTTTCCTTGGTGATGAAAATGTTGCCGGGCTTGATGTCCATGTGCACAAGTTGCATGCTGTGTATGTACCTCAGTCCTTCAGCCACATGCAATAGCAATTGGCGCATCTCAGCCTGGCTGAAGCGCTGCTTTTGTTTTTGCATTAAGAGGATCGTGTCCGCAAGACTACCACCGTTGCAATATTCGTTTTGGATGATCATATGATTGTCTTCCGCCCAAGCAGAGTAATAACGGACCACATGCTGATGTTTGCCGAGCACAGCGTGCGCGTACACCTCATTCAACGCGTTCTTCTCATTAATGCTGCCAGCTACGGGTTTGATGCTCTTCTTGATGGCATATGTACATCCATCCAATCGATTGATGCACTTGTACACGGAGCCGAATTCACCGATCCCGATCAAGCCGAGTTCGTGGAACTCCTTATGATAACGCGATATATTCGAATCCTGCAGTGCTACACGTTTCGTCACGTGTTCGTATTCGTTGTCGGAATCTTCGGAGTCAGCGAGGTCAAACTTTGGTACTTGCATATCCGGTGAACTACTATTACTACTGTTGTAAAAGAAAGAAAAGTAATGTAGTTATGAATCTGAAGCAGATTTTCTTTCTGGAAGTTATAAAAAACTTTATAACAAACCGATATATATAATAAACCGAGATATTTTAGCACTAATTTTTAATATTAAAATTTAATATTTGAATAACATATCAGAATAAAATCTCAAATTTAATCTTCAAACAAGAGTCACGAATGGAAAAAATATCTTTTTTTTAGTTTGTGAATAGTAAAGATAAGCATTTGAATTATACTTTATTATTGTGATTATAGATTTAGTCACAGATTTTACAGAAAATAAATAATAGTTATAAGATATACAGTTCGAATACGTACCCATTGAGACTACGTTTAGATCTGCTTCTTTTCTTTGCTGTTATTAACATGCCAGTAGGTGTGAATGGATTTACATTCGCGGCGGGTTTTTCGAACTTATTCTGGTAACTGGGGCTTATCTTAGAAGGTTTAGGTTTTTCTAGAGTAAAAAATCTAGAACATCTTGAAGGTATCGGAGTTTGTAACACGCTCTTCTCTATCAAAGTTTTAGGGGTAGTAGGCGAATCGAATAGACGTAATGCCCTAACACGTTTGTAGGGTGGACTACACCCCATTGAACTTTTGTGAAAAACACTTTCACGACTAATGGGAGCCTTGATGGCTGGAGTACCTGTAAATAAACATTTATTCCACATAAAAAGCTTGTAATCATCATAAAATTCATAGATAATGATTTAAAAACCGATCTGAATTAGCTTTTTATTATACTTATTATACTTTTAAATTACATTTTTTTCTCTTAGAATAACTTCAAAAATATTGTTTAATACTAAAATCATGGAATAAATTAAAATATAAAGATATATGAATTTTCTGTAAATTTGTAACACAACCATAAAAAATTCTAATAAAAAACGAAGAAAATAAGATACGGTATACGCACTTAAATATAGTTAATAAAATTTTATCTCATTAGACAAAATGACAAGTCAATAAAAAATCGAATTAAAAATTTTATTTACGAGAATATGATTACTTTTTAACAAGTAGAATTAATTTTATTAAACATGTGTGTGTGTGTGTGTGTGTGTGTGTGTGTGTCGTCAATAAGTTTACGCACTTAAATATAGTTAATAAAATTTTATCTCATTAGACAAAATGACAAGTCAATAAAAAATCGAATTAAAAATTTTATTTACGAGAATATGATTACTTTTTAACAAGTAGAATTAATTTTATTAAACATGTGTGTGTGTGTGTGTGTGTGTGTGTGTGTGTGTGTGTGTGTGTGTGTCGTCAATAAGTTTAGGCGTCTTATATGTACAATATTGCATGTAATAATTATTACATGCAATTATGATGATATCATCAGTACAAAGAAAATCTAAAATCACCGATGTTATCATAATTTTTTAACTAAAAAACCGATCGTAATCAGAATGTCGTATAATTTACGATCGTAATTTCGGAAAGTGAAGATTTTACAGAAAGTATACACGATGCAAAAAAATTGTCAAATATGTCAATATCAATAATTTCGCATCATGCGCTAATTTTAAATCAACATCACACAAGTATTTGAAATCTTAAAACGAGAAGAGAAAGAAATTTATAAGACAGGAAGTAACAGTTGTTCAGAAATATAAAGAACATAACACAAAGAAATGCAGAGTCATCTGGAATCAGGTGGGAATAGAAATTTTCTGGCAAAACTAGCGTGATACATCTACTTCTTACATTTATATCTACTGGTAATCGACACAAAGAGTTTAAAATCCATGTCTTGAAGATGGTTGCAGATGACAATCGAAACGTTGATCTTTTGTTTGTATGAATTAAAGGAAAAAAAATTTTGTATAATTAGACACAAATAATAATGTGTTCTAGTTCTTATTTGCCTAAATTTATATTAATATTAGCTTAAAATCCATGTGTTTTGTAACAAGATTGAATTTTGATAAAACAGGCTCTCACAAAATTTCTCTGGCATAGAGCATGGAAACGAACTCGCAATGCGTCCTGATTATTATTTCTTAATTAACACGATGAGCAAAAATTCGCAATTCCTTATTTTAAAATGAACTGTTTCCATAAACCGTTTTTTACAAATGGAATCGTTTCCGAGTGAATTGGATTCGTAAATGAAAATAATATGAGGTCATTTCCGACCACTCGCCCCGGGGGGGCAGGGACGCCGTGACGTAGCATGAAGAGAAAGAATCTCTGTAGCTGCACCATTGCATTTTTTGCATTTTAAATTAAGTAAACATACATAATTAAACGTGTGGAGAGAGAAAGTTGACAAAAATTCAAATAATGAAACGAACAAACATTTGAGATTCCGCTATTCGTAGCTGCACCGTGTTACACTCTCTACACGTAAAACGGTATGCGATGAAGGATAAATTAAAAACAGATGTTAAATAGCCATTGGAACAGAGAAGAATAAAGAGTAAAAAAAATTTTAATATAAGAAAACGTAAAATATCGTTCTATTACACTCTCTGCACTTCAAACAGACATACAACACACATAAAACAGGTGTTAAATAGACATCGGGGAAAGATAAAAGTACAAAGAATGCAATAAAATATTCGGATGCAATAAAATATTCGAGATATTAGAGAATCTCGAGAATAAATGTAAAGTTCCGTTCTCCGTAGCTGCACCGTGTTATACTTTCTGCACTTGAAACGGCACACAATGAAATACAATACAAAACATGGATATGATGTCAGAAAAAAGAGACGAAACGTAGAAAAGGTCTAGGAGTAAACTCAATGAGATGCAAAATTCTAACCTGTAACGAAGATCGGAATTTTGTTGTTGTTATTCATCGGCTGGCCCTCGTCGTCGTTGCAATCCGTCGCGTCGAACAGCTTGCGCGGCTGTAGTGGCGGCGGTGAGTCGAAGTCGTCGACCGAGGAGTCGAGGACGTCGCACTCGGGGCTGTTGTCGCCGGCGTCACCGGCACCACCGCAGCTCCAGGTGAGCTCGCCGTTTTGCATGTCGCACGCGTCGTAGTGCACCTTCCGTGCGACCTCCATCTTCGCAAGCCGTACGATCACGTCACGCACGTGCGGCGTGCGTGCCGCAACGCTTCTCACGATTCACAATTTACGGGAAAGGAAAAAGTTAGACTAAAAGAACTTGGAGTAAATGTCGGCTGTTGCAGAGCTGAGACAAAATCGAGAATTGATCGAATCACTAACGACGTCGACGTTAACACACTCGCGACCGCGTTCATCCAAAGCTCCGACGAGAGCACCGTTCATTCCGGCGATCGCGTTCGTTGTGGCGTTTATGATGGCCGCTGGGACAGAGCGGAGTGACCGACGGTATACGGTCGGCCGACCGACCAATCAACGCGCTCGGTACGGAGACCAAACGGATGTAACGCAGTCTCTAATTGGTGCTCTGCCGTTCTTCCATCACCGCGGTACCTACCGGCCTGTTTTGGACTGCATGGAGCCGAGGGGTAGATTCTTGTGAATTCGGCGAAATTCTATACTATTCTACTATTTTCCACACAACATATTTTCCCATAGGTCTTTCTTGACGTCGAAAAGTAATAGAATAGAAATCATTTCCTTATTACGCCGTTTTGTTTCCCTGTGAAACTAAAATGGAAACGATAAACATGAATTTTTTTGAATCGTTGACTTTACTTTTCGACATGCGCGATGATAGGAGGAACGGCGATACTTTTCAAGATACTTTTTCGAAATTCAAACTCTCCATCTACTCGTGAGGCGACTCTCGCATCGGTGAATGCTATTACGATAATTTTTCATACGTAGATGATATTTCCTCCGAAAATTTCCTTTATATGTGAGTAACCCAGCAAACGAGAATGAATTAAAATGAATTGAAATTTTTTTATACTTTAAATAGCGAATACTTTTTTTGGATTTAATTGGATTCAATTGGATTCAATTAGATTCAATTGGATGCAATTGTGAATTGAAAAACTGCTTTTCCTATTCAAAATTTTGAATTGAACAGTATTCACAATGCATAGAAAAAGCTAATATTATTATATTGATTAATTTTTATATTTATATTGATTAATATTTTTAGATTGAAAGGTATAGAGATATACTCCAATTCCTATAAATAAAAATGCATTCAGAATTGAAAAGCATTCATTTTAATATTCATGAATCAATATTTTTGAAAATCTGAATTTTCAATTCATTTCAATCCATTCTCGTTTACTGGGAATAGAACGTATAGTATTATCTGGTAAGTAATATGCGACGTTATCGAATGCATGAGGGAGGATCGGTGTTATTTGAAAAGAGTGCATAAAGATGAAACTGTCTTTCAGGAATAGTGATCGACATTTGGTTCGAAAGAATATAAAGGATAAAATCAAGGAAAAAGTAAAAATATGAAAATATACATGTATTAAATTATCATTTTTTTCAAGAAATATTAACATTTTTAAAAAACAATATATAATTATATATATAATTATACATTGAGAAAAAGATGTCTAAAAATATATTTGTGAGAAACATATTTAATTTTATTGAAATAAATATTTATTTAAATACGGGCAAAATAAAATTTTATTCCTAGCAAATAAGCCATCTATTT
>NW_017259295.1:281569-294069 GCF_001594045.1 Atta colombica
ATTTTTTTTAAATTATTATTTTGTATTATATGTATATCTCGATTGCTATATCAATCTTTTGCGATTTAAATTTTTTTCTGCAAATGAACAAACATCAAGTAATTCGCCAACTTTATTTGCTTGGCTGATCTAACATGAATCAAAGAATTTTTATTACTTGGAGAATTTTTATTACTTAGTCTTTTCATGTAAAAAATGTAAGACAACTTCCTAGACAACACAGATATAAGACATCTTTAAAGACATTTTTTTATATGCCAAAGACACATTTCTTATGTCTTTCTTTGTGTTATCTGGGCCAGTATTTACCTTACAATTGTATATTGATTCAAATATTTAACTATGAGATAAGTTATTATACTGAGTTCTATTTGTTCAACAATAGAACAAAGAATTAAATAAGATAAAAGGATGTCGGAACATTCTTGAATATTTTGAACGTATATAATAGTAAAGTTAAATCCCAGTAGGAGATTGTTTTCTGTCATTGTAAGTTAACTTTAATTTCGGTTCCATTTATTGTTTTTTCTAATTTTTACAATTAGAACTAGAAAAAGATGAAGAATTCAATCAAGATTCAAATTAATTGATAGAAATGCTGGATATGAAAGATTCTGGCTAGGTCCAAATTTTTTTCATCCTGACATTGTCGATCGTTCGACGCTCGTGATTCGATCATTACTAAAGCACGTTTCGTCTATTTTTAATTCTTTAAAGGATCATCAACACGATGTAAAAACGACGGATCGCGAGGTAGCAATTATTGGCCCGAGTATCACGAGCGATATATCTACACTGTGCGATATTGCAGCAGCTGTTCGGCCAGGCTGGACATCTGCCGTCGACTATTTCATCTCTTTGGGACCGCCTCGTCTTGGAACCGAAGGCCGATGGTTTTAACGACGGACCACATCGAATTTCGTCATGGAATACAATTTATTGGTTCTTAATTAACGTAGGATATGGTTTTCTATATAGTGTCTCACAAGGTACATCACAATGAACCTATGACGCCTCAGGAGTTCTTGTTTTCTTTTACGGAAATAAACTCATTCTTGCGACAAAAGTTTCACTGCAGAGAAATTTTCGTCGAGCAGCTGCAACCTGTGGCTGGCCAACGTGGAAAGAGGCATCGAAAACAGGAACGGCTCGTGTGACAGCGGCACCCTTACGTTAAATCTTTTCTCTTTTGTTATTCCTTTCTTCATCCTCTCTCGAATTAATTATTCTTTCTTATTTCTTAAATTATTCAGACATTATTTTCATTAATTTGATAGATAAAATTTTTTGAAAAATTTTTAAAGATTTTTTTCAATTTTCTTTTCTTACATTTTTATAATTTAGCTTAAAAATGTATGTTCATCTTTCTGTTTTTATCTCATTAATTCTGAATAAGAATAGTAATTTATAAAATTTATAATTATTTAAAAGAATTTTTAACTCAATAAACTTCTTAAAAAAAAAAATAATAATACTATTTATAGTATTAATATAATTCAATATAATTCAATATAATTCAATATAATTCAATAATTAGAATTCAATATAATTAGATTACTCGATCTTTTTGAATCGAATATAGTATACATATATCAACAATATAATGTGCTTAAGCAGATATAGATCGATTATTAATTGGAAAGTCAACTGAACAATATACATGCAATAAGAATGCATAAACTTTTCCTGCGCGATGTACTATGGAAATTCGACGATGAGCGAAACGAAGTTTCGCCGAGCACGATTTGCACCAGGAACCCTGATGGCAAAAAAGATACATATCCGGGTGGGCTTCTGCAGGTGGATTCGAAGGAAGTCTGGATGTTTGAGATAGCGAGCATCACAAGAAAAACATTTCAATAGAAGCAGTACGTTTCCCCTGATGTGTACACACGAGTATCGCACTATCTCAACTGGATAAAGAATATATATAAATATATATATATATATATATCTAGCCAGAATAGTCGTCATAGAAATCTTAAATGACGTCATTCTTTATCGGAAAAAAGATTAGATATTAGGCACTTCCTAAGATAGAAAATTATTCTATTAATCCAAATTATTTTTACAGATGATTCTCATGACTTATAATTTCTTTTTTAGTATAATAAATTATTTAAATTTTAATGATGTTATTCCTCAAATATTTAAAATTATTTTTTAACGAAATACGAATTTAATAATTTATTTTTTTATTCTTCATCATTAATTCAATATATTGTTTCCGTGTTATTAATCTTCAAATGATGTTGCATAATATCATTTTTAAAATCCGTTGCGAAAGTACAATTACATTCTAAAATTCAAATTAAAAAGTAAGAAGTTTCGGACTTCACTTTGATCACAAATCGGTCTTCGATACCTATATTTTAAATTTTCCGGCTTTCTTTAATATTTTACGGATGTGAAAACATTACTGATTGAGAATCAACCATGACAAAAAATTTAAGCCTATTCTACAATGAACTCTTTGTTTCCTGTTTCTTGTTTTTTACTTTTGCTTTTTTTTTCTTTGCAACCGTTTTATCAATTGTATTTTTTTGCTAGGTATTTCTTGTTTCTTTCGAAATTCGTTAACTTTTATCTCGGACGATATAAAATAAAAAATCGGATATGAAGCAAAAAGACAAGATGTAAAAAATAACAAAAGACAAGAAACAAGAAACAAAAAATAGATTATAGAGCAAGCTTTAAAAAAAAAAAGTTCGAAAAACATATTAATCACTGAAAAAGATTTTTATCTAAAATAAAAAACTATTTTATGAAAGCAAAAATCATGTCTTTATTTCAGGTAAAATATTTTTTTGGCAAACTTAGTATGTTATTCTGTACTGTTATTCGGTACATATAATATTAAAGAAAATCACACGTGAAATATGTAATAAAGTTATCTAATGTGAACACAAATATTTAAAAATTATTTGTGTTTCTTACATATGCGTCTAAAATAAAGATTCTTAATATTGTTAAAAACAAATAATTTTTTTTTAATAGGATCAAACGTTTATTAAAATTATTTTCTAAAAAATTCGTGTATTTCGTATTGATTATAAAATTAATAAGTAGAGTTCTATTTCTATTTTTTGAATTCTGACATGAGATCATAGATACATATCAGCTTCAAATATCATACACCATTCACTTGCATTGTTCTTGCATGGATAATTAAGATCACCCGGTATAAACGTAGATTACATCAAATTTGTTCATTGTTCTGCAGCGTCTCTACGTTTTCTGTTATTTTTAAAAGGAAAATATATATGTGTGTGTGTGTGTGTGTGTATCCACACTTTTAGGAGAAAAGAAAGATATGAGATCAAACACAAATAAACGAGAAAGTGTGAACTAAAATAAGAGAGCAGAATACGTACAACAAAAGGCGAGTCTTCGACAGCGGATAAAAATAGGATAATTTTGGAGTATTATTTTTTGCCTCAGAAAGTCATGGCACACGTGGAAGTCCCAATGGGGGAAATGCAGACCCCGCCAGATAATCATAAAATTACGAATGGGTAATGAATATACATTTTCCTTTTAGATTTACCTAAGATTTATATAAGATTTATCTAACTTAACCTATAAGCAAGTGCCATACTGTGCGTTGACGTAGCAACCTAGTAAGAAAGATTTAATTACTAACTTGTTATGAATAACTCATCAACGTGAATAATTCGAACATATTTCACGAAAGCGATTTTGATGTTGAAGAAATCGAAAACGCAGAATAGAAAATCAGGATATAAAGATTCCTGTATTGTCTGATTATTTGTATTAATTGATTTTTCTGCTTATGTTATTTCATAGATTTGAATTTTTGCAACTACCTCAGCTGCCACTTGGACAGATAGCTGTAGGCTATCCTCAAGCCCAAAACTGGATCGAGCATAGAAAAGCAAATATTCGACCATGGTCATTGTTCCTTAACACAAACAACATCAGACCGCCACCCAATATAAGTAGATTGAGCAAGCGGATTGTGAAGAACATTGAATATTTCCAGAGCAATTATTTGTTTGTGTTTATTGGACTAGTGATATACTGCTTGTAAGAAATACTTAATATTGCATTAATGATATCTATAAAATCTATTAATATCTAAAAATAATTCTATTAATCCTACTGGTCTTTAATTTAAATTTAATACATAATCATATTGTGGGTCAATATGATAAAAGTTCTAAAAAATAACAAATACATTTTTACAGAGAAAAGATAAAGAATTGCATTAACAAAGTTATCAAATATTATACAGGAAAGTTTTTAAATAAAATATTAATTAAAAACTCAATTATATTTTGGGTCAAATAGACTTGAACAGAGTTAATTAATTATTTTTATATGATTTTATATAACTATATGTGAAAGAGAGAGAGAGACAAAATCTATAATTTTTTTTTAGACTTACTTCACCTCTGTTGTTGCTGGCAGTTGTCGCTTCCCTTGGAATATGTTATAAGTTGTCTCAGCGACATTCGAAACAGGAATTGATGATATTAAATCATAGATTAACTTTGGCGCAAGTGTATTCTTTAGTTGGAATTTTTTCACTGCCTGTATTTTACCTAGTAGGTGCACATGCAGCTGTCTTTTGGGTACTTGGTAGGTAAAAGAGTATCTTCAAAATAGAATTGTATGATACAGAAAGTAATTAAATTTATATTCTTCTCTTTCAGGAGTTTCTTGGTTTATGATAACGCTTCACGCTGCTTTTTATAACATCGATGCAGTGTTGTGTCCAGGAGAAGAGGAACTCAATGCGTTAGTTATGCAGGAAGTATGATTACCATATATTCATCATTTTCTGCTAAAAAAAATTGAATCTTTAACTTCTTAAAATATTCAGAATAACAATTTCAATGTATTTACTTTGTATACATTTGGATCTTTCTTGATGAATGGAAAGATTTATATAAAAACACATTGTATAATATATTTGCATATATTATTTAGTAATTTGATAAATATGACTTTCTGTACATAATATGTATATATATTATTATATATATAAAGTTGTATTAAGATCTGTTTATGTAATCCACATATCTCAATAATAAGTATTTTGTTATTGAAATACATTTTTGCAAATGTGTTTATAGGATAAGAAGTACATTGACAAATAGGATCACACATTTCTTGCATAAAACTACAATTATATATATGTATATATAGTATTTATATGAGGAATATCAAACATTTTTATCGTTTATTCCAATTAATAACTAATAAATTTTGTTAGTTAAAAGTGATATAGGTCGAACGTTTTGTACACATATGGATATTAAATAAACTTCCAATTTACAAAACTACACTGAAATAAAACGAACTAAAAAGTAAATCGTAAAGTGAAATATTTCCTACGATAGTGTGTAGTATCTCTGCGGAAATTCACTTCCGCAACATTATATATACATGTGTATATCTTTTCTAGATGTGTTATAATAATCAATCATTTGCGGAGATAGTCGCTTACATTCTAATATTAAATAATTCATTTTGTATACTTTAGTATAGAAAAGAATGATTTATGTCTCATTCGCGGAAAATGATAAATCAAAATGTATTATCGTAAACAAATGAAAATTTAATAAAAATTTAATAAAAAGTTTAATAATTTCAAACTTATGTATACAGGGTGTCTCGTAAGATTTCTCCTACTGCTCATAGGAAGATAAGTAGGATCGAGATGAACACAAAAGCCCCATTTAGCAATATTCACAATAATAATAGAGATATTAATTTTTGTAATTGTATTAATGAAAGTACAATTACGAGCAACAGCGCGCTTCCCCCTTTTGCCTCTCCAACGCGTTGCTGACAGTCAATGCTCGATAAACTAAGTCGGACTATATCTCGAGCTGGAGTGTTTCTCTTGATGTGCTCTCATTAGTACAATTACAAAAATTAATATCTCCATTATTATTGCAAACATCGCTAAACGATATATAGCGATATGACTTTTGTGTTCATCTCGATCCTATCTTATATCTTCCTGTAAGCGGCAAGAAAAATCTCGCGGTACACCCTGTATATGTATAAGAAATTTTATTATGTATAAGAATAAGAGGACTCTATCTGCTGGATCTATTTCCTCATAATAATTATGATTGTAATATGTATATGAAGTATATGTTTTAAATTATTTTGTTATATGATGAAAAATGAAACAGGTATAGTTTTCACGTTTCGCAGCAATAAACACGGTGTGATTATAAGCTCGAAAGTTAGTTTATTAGTCATTGATAATCACGTGAACATCACGTATGTACGCTCCTGTACCTGCAGTGCGTCGGATGAGATGGGATTTTGGTGGGTTCTCTAAAAGGCGACGACCACGCGTGACGTAGGTCTATTATTCGGTATGTGATACAGCATGTAACTATCATTTCGAAGTTCGTATCATACAGCAAAAACAATGATAATTGTAAATTTTTTACTCTATTCTTTTTACAACGATATAGACCGTGCCTTACAAGAGCAGTTCGATTAAAACGCAGTCTTCCAAAGATAAACGTGGCAGTATCGCAAAGTAAATGGACCCGAGGATAGCATTAGGTAAGAATGTAATTTTTTCTTCGATGATATTGTTGGAAAAAAAAATGAAACAAAGAGCATGATTTTAAATGGCCTTACAATGGGTCTTGCGATTATATTTTCTGGATGCAAGCTTGATCTAACTCTCAAAAGCACATTACATTTTGGTTAGCTTTAGCAAATGAAAACAGTATATAATTTATTTATAAATGATTTTATTGCTATATGCATACACAATATGTATGTTTAGAGAATGAAGATCATGCCTTGCAAAGTTGCAAAAATATGAAAAGCCTCAATTATAGATTTTCACTTGTTGTGAAAACAGCAGACTAATTTATTTTTAATTATAATTTTATTACCATATACATTATACATATTTATATGCAATATTAAAAATGTTTGTTTAAAGAATAAAGTCATTAAAATTAAAGAAATATGAGAAGCCTCTCAATTACAGATTTTATTTTCATTGCTATTTTAATCATTCTTATTATATACCAGAAGATACCAATGGGATATCAATTGTTATATGTTTCTTGATTTTTTTTTCCTTTCGATTTGCACGATGCATACGTTTGTTTGATTTGCATAAAGTAGGGTTTGACAATCCACGAATTTATTAAACGATGGAAGAGGATGACGAAGAGGTTTCTCTTACATGCGCGCAACGACGTGAAAGCAGTGTTCCCGAATCAAGCTTGTATCAGTCGATGCAGAACAGTTTGAACCAAGGCTCCCAACAAACATTGTATCAAAGCATTCGTAATACCTTATACGAGGACGATATGAGTGTGAACAGCATGCACAGCGCAGTTTCCTTGGATAATCTCTGCTCTATGGATGATCCATCCACTGTGAATAATGACACAAATGAAACGATTATAAATGAAAGTTACATGGACAAGAAGAACAATATACATGACACAAGATTGGTAAGAATCGATTTTTTCACGTGTTCTATGATTTAAAGTAAGATGATAAATGTGGTTCTAGTGGTCACTAGAGTTGTTGTCTCATTTATATCTTATTATTGTATAACAAACTATTATAACATATATTTTCAATATAATTGTAGTCAATAATTAATAAAATGAATTATGATATTACAATTGATAATAACAATGCCTTTAAAAATGCTAATTTTAAAAGTTATTTTTAATTTTAAAGAAATACTAATGAAAACTCTTAATTTTGTATAATTATAAAAACTGATGAATAATAGATTAAGTTATGTTAAATTACAGTTATGTTAAATTACTTTTTTAACTCTGCCGGCAATTGGGATCTTCTAAAATCACTATTGATATTTTGATTATGAATCTTAATAGATTTTGATTATGAATCTTAATAGATAAATTTAAATTGTCTATAATAAATAAGTAAAATACAATTCGACTTTCATGATGGTAAAAATTCGTTATTAAAGCTTTATATATTAGAAGATATATTAGAATTTTTTTTAATTTTTATATAATCCGGAATAAAAAATTTGCTTTGTTTCTCGAAGACTCCTATTGCTAATGGAAAAATTAAAATTCATGTTACTAGCGCAGGATATAAAAGGATTAAAAAAAATATGAATATAATATTTTGATATATTCTAGCTTTCTGTTTCTGGTACAAGATATAGTTTATATTTTCGTGATGAGATACGTTCAGTTGATTTCGTACTCGTGTGGGATGAGTATAACGGGGAAGCACAGACCTACCGCAGTGTCGAACGTAGAAGAGTAAGAATACAAATTACTATTTAAATAAAGTATATATCAGTTCTATCTTACAACAAATTCGCGTTATATTTTCAGATATTTGAGAAGAATCTGGAAAAAGAAGGGCTACAATTGGAGTACGAACAAGTGGAATCAAATGGCTTGCACTTCATAAAGATTCACGCGCCCAAGGAAGTTTTGCGACGATATGCTGAAATATTGAAACTCAGACTGCCAATGAGAGAACTGCCTGGTTGTCACATGCCTCAGACAAGCAGTAACATTATTATCGAGGAAGTCAATTCGTTATTCCGGCGCATCATGAATAAATATTATGTCGACACAACTATTTTCCCGACGATGAGGCAGAACTTTACAGCGGTGTATAGTAGGGATAAAGATTATTTATTCGATTTGGATTCGCCCAATTTTTTCACATCGGCGACTCGATCGCGTATTGTGCAATTTATATTGGACAGAACTAGATTCACAGAAACCAAGGAGGACGATTTCGCATTTGGTGTCGAAAGACTGATATCCGAACATACATACGTTGCAGCGTATCCGCTTCATGATGTAAGTTATTTTTACTGTGAGCGCGGTTTCAAAATTATAAAAATTATTTTAGAGCATGGAGTAAACTAATTCACTCGATATATATAAATATACTATTTATGTTTCAGGGAAATCTACACACTCCGGACTCAATGCGATATCTTTTGTATACTGAATGGGCTAGTTTAAGAAAATGCCTTCATTATCAGCCTTTGGATTACATCAAAGAGTACTTTGGGGTGAAGATCGGGCTCTATTTCGCCTGGTTGGGATTTTACACTCATATGCTAATTCCAGCTAGTATCGTCGGTCTCTTGTGCTTCATATACAGTTGCGCTACTTTGTATCACAATGAACCGAGCGAAGATGTTTGTATTGGTAACAATACAATCGCGATGTGTCCATTATGTGATCATTTTTGTGACTTTTGGAATTTAAAGCAAACGTGTTTACACTCGAGAATTACATATCTGTTCGACAATCCATCGACAGTATTTTTCTCTATATTTATGTCATTATGGGGTATGTTAAAATTATTAATAATAGCTTATGAATGAATTATTTATAAAATTGTTATGTTTGAATAACATTTTTTATATAATTGTACAACGATATAATCATTTTTAGCCACACTGTTCCTTGAATTATGGAAGAAATATTCTGCCGAAATAACCCATAGATGGGATTTAACTGGTTTAGATGCTCAAGAAGAATATCCTAGGCCACAGTACTTAGCAAGACTTGCGCATATTAAAAAGAAATCTGTCAATATTGTCATAAATGTAGAAGAACCGCAAGTGCCATACTGGAAGATGAGATTACCCGCTACGATTCTCAGTTTTTCAGTTGTTTTACTTTTGGTATGTTTAATCTCCACAATATAAAAAAAATTGTTATTAAAAAAATATTTATAGGAATATAATTTGATATGTTAATAATATTTATATATTGTCTTATACAAAAATTTATTAGGATTTTATATGATAATATTACAGATAATTGTAGCTATGGCTGCTGTTCTTGGAGTAGTTTTATACAGAATGTCTGTTTTAACTGCATTAAGTGTTTCTGGACATCCAATGGTAACTAGTTATGCTATATTGTTCACTACCGCAACTGCCGCCTGCATTAATCTCTGTTGTATCATTTTATTTAATTGGCTTTATGTTTGGCTGGCCGAATATTTGACTGAGGTAATTTTATAAGGATCTATCTATTAAAATGTATCAAAAAACTTATTTAAAATAATAATTCGAATTAAATTATTTTTTTATCATGTGTGTACATATATTAATTAAAGTTAATAATTTTAAAAATAAATTATGAAAATAAAGACTAAAAATATTTTATTAATCTTAATAAATATGAAAATTCTCGTTTCTTATTTTCAGATTGAATTACTTCGTACTCAGACTGAATTTGACGATAGTTTGACTCTAAAAATTTATTTACTGGAGTTTGTGAATTATTACGCCTCTATATTTTATATAGCATTTTTCAAGGGGAAATTCACTGGTTATCCAGGAAATTATAATCGTTTCTTTGGCTCTCGACAAGAAGAATGTGGACCGGGTGGTTGTCTCTTGGAATTATGCATCCAACTGAGCATTATTATGATTGGTAAACAAGCCATGAATACTATCTTGGAAATGCTCTTTCCTCTATTTTACAAATGGTTGAACACCTTGAAAGTTCACGTGGGCTCGAAAAAGTTGGACGATCCGAATAAAAGATATTCATCTAGAAAATATTTGCAATGGGTCAGAGATTATAAATTAGTCCAATGGGGACCTAGAAGTCTTTTTCCTGAATATTTAGAAATGGGTAAATACAAAAAGAAACATCGTTTATTCTATCAAAGAATAATAAATAATTGATTAAAGTAATGTATATTTTTATTATTAGAAATATATGTTGGAAATACATGTAATTAAAAAATTTTGTCAAATATACATAGTTATAATTTTTTTTTATAGTGCTACAATATGGATTTGTTACGATCTTCGTTGCTGCATTTCCATTAGCACCGTTCTTTGCGTTACTAAATAATGTTTTCGAGACGAGATTGGACGCGAAAAAGTTATTAACCATGTATAGAAGGCCAGTTGGACAGCGTGTCAGAGATATAGGCATATGGTACCGCATTCTCGATTCTATTTCCAAACTATCTGTTATCACAAATGTAAGTTTTATAATTCACCAGTTATGGTGAATGCGCTCAGTAGAAAAAGAAATTTTACATATAACTGTTGTAAGAATTTTTAATTAGATTGTTTCTTTTGCCATCAGTTCCTTATTAAATCTAAATGTACATATAAATCAATCATATTAAAGATTCTTACTACAGTTATAAAATTATTTTTTTTTTGCTGAACGTAGCAAATGTAATTTTTAAAGATGTGACTTAAAATCTATCAATGATTTTATAATTGAAAATAGCATTATTTCACAAATTATAATTAAATTTTTCAAATAATTTATAATTGTTTGAAATTTTATTTAATTTTTATTTTTTAGGCATTCATCATAGCTTTTACTTCAAACTTTATACCGAGACTAGTTTACCGCATAACGGTTTCAGATAATTATTCATTAGAAGGTTTCCTGGATCATTCTCTAGCAAAATTTAATACTAGCGATCTGGGTGGAACTCAGCCAAATATGACATTGAATCAAGTCCCAATCGAGATCTGCCGCTATCCAGATTATAGAGAACCACCAAACTCATCAAACAAGTATAAATACAACATTATGTTCTGGCATATATTAGCGGCTAGATTAGCTTTTATCGTCGTTTTTGAGGTATGTTATTTTTAAATAGATTTTATTTTTTAAAATATTTGCATTTTATGTAGATTTATCTATTTTATCTTAACAAATAAGATAATAATTATATTGCAATATATTTGCATATTTTGCAGAATGTTGTGGCATTAGTAATGATTCTAATACGGTGGTGTATTCCTGATATGAGTTGTAAGTTACGCAATAGGATACGTCGCGAAGCATATATTACTAATGAAATTATTATACACCAAGAAGCATTAAGAGCTTGCGAAAGATCTGACACTGATGGTTTAGAGCCAAAAATCACAAAAACATACATGGTTGCCAACGAAAGTGCTGATAGATGGAACCGAGTTATGGGAAAATGTTTGACCACTTCAGAATTTGATCTGGAGATCCATGGGAGCCCTGTTTCACCCGTCAATAGAAACCCACGTATCAGTCATATTGGTCTGATAGATACCAAGGATGCGTCGAATTTGTGAGATTCGCGAGTAGCATAGGTTTTTGAAAACTTATTAAGTCGGTGCAAAAAGTTTATCATCGAAAAATAGAATTAACAAATTTGTAAAAAAACTATTTTTGTAAGTAATTTTATTAATTATTATAATATATTCACTATTGTGACTTTAATATATATTTTTTTATCTAAAAAAGAAAGAAGAAAATTTTTATCTCATTTTTAGAAGATTCATCAATAGTTTTAAAAAATTGTAGCTTAATGAAAAACGACAAACTTTTTGCATCACTTCACTATCAATGATATCGTGATTTTTTTTAGCTAGTCGTGATATGAAGATCTGACTTATATATTCTGAAAATCTGACGAAAGGGATATTATTTTAAAAAATCTGTACACACACACACACACACACACACACACACACACACACACACACACACACACACACA
>NW_017259295.1:294169-295627 GCF_001594045.1 Atta colombica
AGTATATTTTTAATGCAAAGGTCACCATTCTAATTATCTCTAACTTATCTAATTGTAACAGATGCCATATAAATATGCGCCCTATTTTTCATAGCGATCAATGACGTCTAATATAATATTTTAAATGACATAAATAGTTTGACAATGTAAAATAAGAAAGACACAATTTAACTAGCCATGAAAAAATAGTCTTTTTATAATATTATTAATAATATTTTATTATATATTCATGATAATGTAATTTCTACTGTGACGTTTATGGAAAAAGAACTCACTGTGCAGACAATGTGTTAAAAGAATTAATATTCGATATTAAAGTATTCATCTATATATTGCGACCGATTACAGTGAATTTTCTAAATAATAATGTTATTGCAACAATATTATTGGTATATGTATATGTATATTATTATTATTTTACTAAGAGCATATTAACTTTATCAACGATTATATTGTTGTTAGTTTTTGAATTATATATTTCGATTATGAGTTATTTTTATAACGTTATGTAAAGTAATGAAATATGCGATATAAGAATTTCTATTGTATACATATATCCAATGATTTCATTTCGATGAAAATGGAATCGTATTCGATTTATTGACTCCACTGTCTGTTCCAGATCTATTCTTTTTAGCTGCATTTCTTGCATAATTTAGCTCTTCTTTTACAGCTAAACAGACCATTGACTCGGAATCGAGTCGAGTCAATAAATCAAATACGCTATAATACTGCAAGCATTATTATATATATGTATGTGCAAATGCCATAAGGCATAAATGTCTGCCAATACATTAGATATCACATATATGATTCTTATAAATTTTACGCACAGTAATTATATTGACCAACAGTTTGCAAATATAAAAAATAGCAAATATATAAAAAATAGAATGTATTATTTATCGATTATTCATTATTATGTGTCCAAAGTAAATCATTGGGCACAATAAAAATATAGGAGATGTTTTATGTATAATGGATAGCAACTAAATTGTGTCGTCGAAAAATTTACTATAATATTATATTCAATCTTTTTTTTTTATTTTAAAAATATATCTATATTATTATATTAAAAATGCAGATTTGTTTCTCAGAAAGATTATATATAAACTGTATAGGCAGGGTACTTTGGGGAGAGTCTCAGGCTTATTTAAGCTAATTATTAAAGCACTACTGTGAGATATTTGCATATATTATTATATTTCTAAGAGATCTTGAAAGAAACTAATCGTTCCTTCTTTCAATACTTTATTGTTATATTATATAATAATTAAGAATATATATTTCGAGTTTATAATCGACCTCTTACATATATTTACAATATTTTAAATAAAAAAAGAAAATAAAGAAGAAAATTAAATATTATATTAACTTACTGTCGAATTGATTTTAATCAATTTTAATTTTTTTCCTGATATTTTTCTTCCAATCAAATACGATTATACTACGTGCCTC
>NW_017259295.1:295779-302026 GCF_001594045.1 Atta colombica
ATTATAATATTATTATTAATATATTATATATTATTATATTATATAATATATTATATTATATAATATTATTATATTATTAGATCTCTAATATCATGAAGATTATACGTGTCGTATTCTAACGCAATGAGGTGTTGTGTGGTGCTGTGATCGCTCCGGTGAGAGGCACACGCCGCACGCGGTCCATCCGTGTTTGATCAGTTCGATATATGTTTTTTTCCGGGTTCGATATTTTAAATTATAAGTTCATCGTACGTTTTTATTCGACGTCGAAGTTGTTGGACCGATTCTAGCATGAGATTTTAGCGCGACAATTAAAAACAGGGAGGCAGAAACTCGTCAATGAAATAATGGGCACGGTTCACGCTAAAGTACGTATTTATTATTAGAAATTACGGCATAACCTAAAATCTCATTGAAATTCTCAGAATGAGTAATCTCTAATAATATACCCAGATAGATAATTTTAATTTTCGCTCCAATTCCCACGATATCAATCGATGACAATTATAAATAATATATAAATTTACGTAACTTGTATAATGGATTTTTATTAAAGAATGTTATGTATACAGATGTAATGTAATGGAGAAATATATTTTTTTAGGAACCCAGTAATTCTTCAGGCTTGGGTCAATTACCTAAGGAGAATGCCTCCGCAAAGAAACACAATCCATCAAATGCAACGGATGACTTTGTATATCTACAATTTATGTGACAAAATAATTTAACCTTTTGGAACTGACAGTGAATCTATTAGATTTGCTCAATTATAAATCTTTATGTCTTAGAATTTTTAAATATTGACAAATTTGAATCATTCCTATTAAAATATACTTAATATTTATTCTTTTTTATGTAAGTTATGTCATTTTAAAAATAAATTAACTTTTTAATTAATTAACATAAATTAAATGGATTTATAGGTACTTAGAATTAATAATTGTTACAGATTTTAATATCAGCTCCAGAGGGTTAATTCATATTTATAATAGTCTGCCTAGTTCTCTTTTTGCTTTCAAAATTAATTAATTAAGATGCTATTATTTTTTTTGCAGCCATCATTTTCCAATAGCAAATCTCAGTTACATAGAGAAGAAGAAAATATGCAAACGAAAAGCATTGTTCTACAAGCAGTACAGGTATGTCATTCAGAAGTTCAAAAGTCAAGTATCTCATTAGTGGATTTTAAAAATTATTCTATATCATCTCCACCAGGCACGAGTTGACAAAATACATGTGGATGGACTTGTACGAACGAAGGACGACATTATTAAGTCACAAGTGACGGACTTGTTCAAAGCGAAAAATTTCGAGGATGTTATTATACGCGCTTACAAAGTACGAGAGAAGTTAGACGCCCTGGGATGCTTCAGAAATATCGGCATTTACATCGATACCAGTCAAGGACCCGACGCCACACCTGATGGTGTTGAAGTGGGTCTATATAATTAAACAATTTATTCGACAAAGAATAAGTAATTTTTTCAGATTTAAACGTAACGCAGTTTGTTGTTCGTATATGCCATATGCAAGTATGTGTTCATCTGTAATGTTCATGTCTGGATCATGTTTATTGTGTAGGTCACTTTTAAAGTACGTGAAATGAGACGTTTAGTTGGTGGTATCAGCACAATGGTTGGAAATAACGAGGGATCCCTAATTATCGGCGCAAAAGCACCAAATCTGTTTGGCAGAGCAGAACGTATCCAGATGGAATATTCTCACGGTAACAAAAGTTCGATCAACTTCAATGTATCCGCCATTAAACCATTTCCACAGAGCTTATACAACGCAGTGTGAGTTGATATATCTCTCTCTACATCTATTTCTTGTTACATATATTATTAGAGTTGCATTACTGATTAAAATAACATTTTACAGATTAACTAGTACTATATTCAACACAACGCACGATTTCCCATGGTCTGGTTTTAAGCAAAACGACAAGGGACTGCTGTTTGACATGGAACTTAATCAGACAGACACCTCTAAGCACAATTTACAATATGAAGCTGCATTTAGGAACATTAGTTGTTCGAAACAGGCGGCCTTTCATGTTCGAGAGCAATGCGGCCCAAATTTGAAATCTGCACTGAGATATATCTGGACGATAGATAAAAGGGACTGTCCTTTATTCCCCGTTACTGGGAGCTTCTTGCGATTAACGACAGAAATGGCTGGCCTAGGTGGCGATATTGGTTTCTTGAGGAACGAACTCGCCATGCAAACTAATTGGTCACCACACGAGTACCTTGTAAATACTTTCTATCTATTGTGAAACATTCCTTATTTCTAGCTATTCTGACAATTTCTATATGCATTGTAAAATATTTAATCACGAATTGTCTACCTTTGAATAGACATTCCAATTGGGTCTTCAGTCTGGACTGTTGAGTACAATCAGTAACGACATGAAAATAAGTATCGCTGATCATTTCTTCTTGGGAGGTCCACTGAATCTACGTGGATTCGACATGAGAGGATGCGGGCCCCGCTACGAAGGAAATTCTGTGGGTGGCGAGATGTATTGGGCAGCCGCTCTTCACATTTACACGCCGCTCCCATTTAGACCCGGTCGTAACAGTTTCGGGGATTTATTTAGATTGCACGGTTTTATCAATGGCGGCAATTTATCCAATTTCACATACGGTAAGCGAAGTAGTTTCGTAAATTACTGCTACATAGAAGTTTCTTATTAGAAATTGCATTTTTTATTTCTATATAATTGTCCTAATGAAAATGAAAATTGATATTTGATGTCTATATACAAAGCTAGTGAAAATTATATGATTAATTAATTATATGATTAATTCCTAAATAATTGTTTTTCCATTTTTACGTCCACATCAATCTTAATATTATTTGTTTGCAAAGTATATTTCTTAATTTCGTTATATTTTATAATTCGAATAGAGTCGATTAACTCTATGAACTTGTTCAACATTTTCAGATAATCTATACAATGAAAACATGAAGATTTTCACGGAGAATGTTCGCTGTGCTATCGGCGGAGGCATCGCGATGAAGCTGGGGAACATTGCCCGCATAGAATTGAACTTAGTTACACCATTGTTGTTCCTGAGGAGCGACGTGCTCCAGCAATTTCAATTCGGTATTGGTGTTCAATACCTTTGAACTTTTTTCTATCCTTCGATAGTCTTGTATTATTATATTGGATATGTAAATGTAAAAAATAGAAGATTATGTGTAAATTTATTTCTGTTTCTTGTCCGACACACGACAGAAAGTTGGAGTGTACAATATTTGCAATAAAGTCACAGAAAAAGAGAAATCGAATGCTATCTTGGTGAACGCGAAACCTGCTTCTCTACATTGTTAATTAATTATTCGCGTCATTATCAACATTTATCGATGTAATTATTAGCATATATCAAAGAAAGAAAACCAATGATTTGTTCTCCTAATAATATCCTTTAACAATACGAACATATTGTTTTTTGTTATGTTTCTTATAATAATAGTAAAGTCATTTGGTGTGAAAAATGCTATTTCATGTCGTCATATATTTAGAGAAAGAGTTAGATGATCATTACGCGAACTTGTAAAATTTCAATGCAGTATTATTTATGATACTACAGCATAATTATTATATGCTTTTATTATTAAAATTGTATCTTGACTTTTTATTGTGACGCTTGGATTACGACTTTACTATCACAAAGTTCTGCCGATTTCCGTTCACGTGTTTTCTGACGCAATTATTTCACATGTTTCCATTGATTTGCACGACGTGATTTGCACACGTTCGGTAATATCGTTAGTCGAAATAACAATCATTGACAGTAATAATCATGCATGTGTGCAAAAGAGATGTATAAGTAATAAGAGATGGAGAAGGAGAAGGAGCTGGAAAGTTACTCACGACCCTGAGTAACCTGATTATGGAGGAAAAAAGCGAAATCTATGCTAAATCGCTTCGACGCGAGATATCTCATAATCAAGCAGCAAATATCGAATATATACTTATGTTTATGTAATATCTGCATATATTTAGATATTTATTCGCTCGTTTATGTTACCCGTTTATTTTACTGATATACATAACGCAGTTTCGACAAAAATTTCGTCACGCGTACATACGTGATTCAGCTAATTGTTTTTAAATAAGAAATCTCGATGACACACCGATTATCTTTAGAATTTTTCAGCGCCAGATCAGTGAATCGGTGTTCCTGATAAATTTATTAATTGATTTATGATGATATTTTCAGTCGTCACGCAGAACTTATCTTATACCTAATAATAGTTTTTATGAGTTTCATAAAAACTATTATTCATTTCGTTTTTTCATGCTTTCAAATCAGCGACAATTTGAAATGCAATCTTATTCAATAAACATCAATTAATTGTAATATATAACAATATGTAAATGTAATGTAAACGTGTTGTGTACATAATAATTATATTATTGAGTGTGAAATTATAACATTGATGTAATATTACTGTTACTTGCTATTTACCGAATTATTCCAATTTCCAACTTAATTAAAAAAAAACAAATTAATTTACAAATTAATTTACGCTAACACTAGAAAATAACATGAGATTAGAATTAAATAGTAATCGGTTATTCAGAAATATAAATGAAAGTACAAAAATTCAAAATGTATATAAAATTCTTAAATTATTTAATCGTACAATATCTCGATATAATTGACAATTTATTTATCCACAATTTGTATTTATCCTATGCTATGCATATCAGCTATTTATTCGTTACATCTTTTCGTGCTTGTTCAATTTTGAAGCTGTGACCTGCGATGTTTTTCTCCTTAGCTCCTTTTCATGTTCTCTCAAATATCCTTTACTGAAAGTTTATTATTCCATTTAAAATGCAGGAATGTATACAATTGAAACAGAAAAACTATTTATATACTAAGATATGACTATGAAATAAAGGATCATAAGTTATAACCAATTATGACCTTTTTTCGATTTTTTAACATCCAATAATGGAACGCTACGTGTTGGGTCAAATTACATGCACATACATATATACACATATTGTACATTCACATACACTAATGCTACGTAGATAATGCAATGTATGTTGCATTCTTCTTATCTAAATATAGCCTATCGCTAAAGTACATATATATAAACGGAGGGTTAAAATTTGTTGTGCTACAAGTAAACAATGAAAAGAAAAAAACAAGTACAAAATCATCTTTTGCTGTTCTTTACTATTAGGATAATGATCGAATCTTTCTTTTGTTACTATTATTAGAATAATGCTTGATTCTTTCTTTATATGAATATTGCGTTCCAAATAACACGTTTTCTTTTAATTTATTTTTTCAAATTATTTCTTCTTTGTTCACTTTCTCCTTTTTTTTACTAAAAATCGAAAGTCTTTATACTAAATATGTATAAAATGACCTGCCACATTCTAAAGAAATTTTCTTTTTTCTTTCTTCAGTTATTTGATAGTTTCTCATAGGGATTTATTTTTTAATTGCAAATTCTTTATTATAAATTATTCCTTCTTCATTCATCTTTTCTTTTTTTTTTGTTAAAATCGAAAGTCCTTTATGCTGATTGTGAAAGACTAGCACGCAGACATAGTGGCCTGCCTATTTGGACGTCCTGCGTGCTGGTCTTTCATATTCAAGATAAAAGACTTCCGACTTTAAACAAAAAAGAAAAGAAAAAAACAAACAAAACAGGAATAATTTCAGATAAAGAATTTGTAGTTAAACAATTATAAGTTATTATTAAATAAATTATTATTAAAAATAAATTTTTTTTCTATCTTTCTGTACTTTCCTTTATTTCCTATGCCATCTGGAGTAGTTTTTGGGAATTAAAATCGATAGAAAAAAGAAAACGACACGTTGAACGTGCCGATATTTGGTACACACACACACACACACACACACACACACACACACACACACACACACACACACCACACACACATTGACGCATCCTAAAGATTTTTCTCCCTTTATTATCCCTTTCTATTTTATAATGATCTTTTACTTTTATTTTATAATGATTATATACGGTTTCCCTAACTGAAGGTATTCATCAAATATCGGCACACGATATCGTTTTTTTTTTCTGTCAATTCTAATTCCCAAAAACTACAGATAACACATGGAAATAGAAGGAAATAGAAAGATAGAAAAGCAATTTACTTTTAATAATAATTTTAATAATAACTTATTTAATTACAATTCTTTATCAGAAATTATTCTTGTTTCCCTTGCTTTTTCTTTTCTCT
>NW_017259295.1:302126-306993 GCF_001594045.1 Atta colombica
CTTTTCCCCTTACTGACTTTTCACTTCTGTTATCTTGGACTCTCAGTGATTATTATGTATTTATTATAGATAAATCGCAAAAAAAGTGAGACGCCAGTGCAGGAATGACAACTCGGACCTGTGATATTGTAATCCGTGCTCACAATCCGTGCACAATGTACATTTATTTAAAATTGTGACGATCTGATTTGTTAGTGAAATGATTTAACTGAAGTGATAACAACAAATGATAACATCCATTCGTCATCTACTTTCGTTAGTGCCTAATCGTTAACTTATAGGTATTAGATAGTGATAGTTATTGCGTGTCTTTCGATATATTTCTAAACTTCTCGATGCTAAAAGTTTTGAACCAAATAAATAATTAAATAGTTAAATTATCTAAATTGCAAGTGTCACAAATTACGAACTGAGTTTCGAATTCCACATCGTTAAAACTTAAGAAAAATTTTTTCCTTTCTGTTTCGTTCAATTTCATTTATTCTTCAGGATTGCATTATTTGATTTATTTTAAATTATGAAATTCTAAGTTGTCCCTTTGAACAAAGGTTCCATCAGAGTTCCTTGTTTTTCTATCATGTGTTTTATCAGCAACAAAAGATATGGTCAACGCAAAGTTTCAAACACTTTTTTAATTGATCAGTTTGTAAAATTGGTCTTCTAATTGGCCCATCAAACGCTTCAAAGCATTGAGACTTTAATCATAGCCAAAATATTCAGGTAGTCATACCTGCAATCAATAGAAAATTTTTTAAAACACACTATCTCCACCAGTATCAAGAATTTGTGGTGGTCAAAGTCTCGCTACAAATGCTTTGAAGCGTTTGATGGCTCAATTAGAAAAAAGAATTTTACAAACTGATCAATTAAAAAACGCTTCAAAACATTTGCAATATCACGTTGACCGTACTTTTTATCTCGACTTTTTTCCTGCGTAAAGGGTCACGTGATCATTTCCATAGGCTCGTATCTAATAAATATGAGGCGCCGACGGGCCCGTAATCTCGTTTTTTCTTTTGTAAACAACTGCATTTTTCTTGCTTTTTTCTCCAATCAATTCATCTTGTTCAATCAAAATAGAACGAACAGATAGAGAGGGAGACTGATATAAAAAAATTGTATTTTTCCCTTTAAAATCGCGATACTTTTATTTCTTTTTAAAATGAGAACCGAGATATTTAAGCCTATTCTACAATGTGCTTTTTGCTTCTTATTATTCTTTTTACTATTTTTTATATCTTGTTTTTTTGCTTCTTATCCAGTTTTTTGTTTTATGTCACCCGAGATAAAAATTAATGAACTTCGAAAGAAGCAAGAAATATAATTGTCGATAAAACGTTGCAAAGGAGAAAAAAGCAAGATAGGAAACAAAGAGCGCATTGTAGAACAGGCTTTAGAAAATGTCATCCTAGATGGCACAAAGAGTTCAAAAAGAATTCAACAGGGTTAGTGGATAATAACTAGTTAAAACATTAAAAGTTAAAAAGTTAATAACTTTTAACTTAACTTAATTAATTTTAAATGCATTAAATTTTAACTTAACTAAATTATTTTTAAACGTTAACTTTTTAACTTTTTTTTAACAATTTTTTAATTTCTTTTAAATATCTTAGAAAAATAATAAGACATAATAAGACTAAGAGCGTATATTCGTAATCTGTTCATATTTTAAGACCATCTTAAGTAATTTCTTAAGATGCTAATATAGCTTTTTGATTGGTTTATGCGGTTATGCCATAAATCTTAAGTCGTAAGAAATTGACCAATTACAGTCAAATATTCTTCTCGCATTCGATTGTAATTGGTCAATTTCTTATGACTTAAAACTTATTAATCACTGATCTTGTATCTTCTCTACACTGACTACATCTGCACTGACTGTTTTTTTAAAGTTATATAACTTTATATAGTTTTATAGTTATATAGTTATATATATTATATAGTTATGTGTTATATATTCATATCACATATGAATAAAAAAATTAAAAATTTAATTTACTTAATAATCTATATTGTAGTTATTTAATCTCATTTTAAGAAAAATTAGAACAGTTTGATCTAAAAAATAATTTTTTTTAAATTAACTTTTTTTTAAACTTAAGTTAATTCAATATTGACTTAACTTACGTTAATTTTTTATTCCTTCTTTTACTTTTAACTTATACTTCTTAAATTTTTAACTTAACTTCATTAATATTGTAAAGCCATTAACTTAACTTTAACTTTATTCAATTAAAAAAAAACATTAACTTACCAACCCTGGAATTCAGTGATATGTCATCATTCTGAAAGAATTCTTATTGCATCTAAAAATGAATTCAAAATTGATGGCATATTACAGAATTCTTTTTGAACTCTTTTGAACTCTGCTATCTGGGATTAGAATGGGATATTTTTTATGACAGTCGAATAAAAAGAAGTTGTGTTTTTTCTTTTGAAACCGCGGAATTTTATTCAAAACATTTTTTCTAAGATAAAAGTAAATGAAAATCTGGGATATGAAGTGATGAAAATAAAAGGGGCGCAGATGTACCCTCTCATTATACGCGCCTGAGGCGGAGGTCTCCGTGTCTACTCACTGCGCATGCGCGCCTCTCCATGTCATCCAGCTGGAAACGATACATGAATACATCACGAATCACGATACTCTCTCATTTTGTAGTTGAAGATGGCCGCTTAAAGTATCTCGTAAACATGTGTTCTCTAAAGATGTACCCGTCTGAGATAGACAACCTCGCCTCTGCGAAATCGACAGGAATTGACACTGCAATCGGTATAGATTATTTAGGGTGTAGAACAAGATCCGCTTTGTCCACATACGATTGCAATTGGGTGGAAAATCCGAAAGGCCACTACATCGTCTGCGAGGACTCTTCTATATCACGTAAGTCAAGAGAGTGTACGTGACATGCGACGCGTACGTCACGCAATACATGCACGTGTATGCGTGTATGTGCATGGATGACTATTCTCAATGACTGATTCTACGTCATATAAAATCTATACGCGCTAAATAATGCGATTACGATGAATGCCCGAAACATGCTTGCCAATGTGCGTAGGCGTCATAATGCATACTACGATGCATCATGTTTCCCATAGCACAGTATTTTTCCATGTAACCATTATTGTTGAGATCCACGATACATATCAGTGATACAGATATGCTAAAAAATATCGGATGATATTCCGGCCAATGTCTCGTAAATACTTAATATCAACACTCTTTGTCAATTGTTCTAACGATTTTGTAATCGGCTGAAGATAAGGAGGATCGTTTTAGATAAGAATTTTTTTTACAAGAATTGAGCCTCAGAAATCAAATAAATGCTTATTGACTTTTCGTTGATAAGATCTTTTATTAATTGGAATTTAGAAGATTGTTGAAAGTAGAGCAAGTTAGAAAAAATAATTAATGATTGTAGAGAAAAAAATCTATTTTGGGATTAAAGAATATATGTATGATATATTAATGAGATCCTAAAGTCGTCTGTTTTACCGACTCAATAGGACTTACATACATTTGATTTACATGTCATTGACACTCACTATGCACTATTACATGGATATCTCAGACATAAATATGTATACATTTTCCAACTAATCTTTTATATTAGATAAACCTAATTCTAAGAACTCAATATTGTTCATGTAATCCGTAGTCTAAACTGAGATTTTTATATTCTAGATCACAGTAGAGCAAAACATCAGCTAAGCTGTTTTGGTGTTGGCCAAACCATATGTCGGATGGAATCTATTAAGTATGGCGATTATGAGCAAAACAGCATCATACGATTGTCTGTTAGACAGTAAGAAGCTTGATAGCTTAGATAACATGAATATTTCAGATTCCATTCAGGTCACCAAACAGATTAATAGCTCAACAATGTCGAGCTCACCCAAAAGTACACGTAGGAAAAGAAAACCGAAGGCGCGCAAAAAGAAGAGAACTAAAGGGAAATACATGACCAAAGTACGTTGTATAGCAAATTCTTTGAATTACAATTATTGCGAAGATAGCAATAATAAAATGCCTGATGCAGAAGAAAATTCGATTCGATCGCTGACAGTATCGGAAAGCTCCATCGATCTTGAAGATTGGATCGTTTTTGGAGACGACGAATTGTATGAAACATGTAATAAACAAAGAACGAAAACATCCTCTCCTATTGAAACACATTATACACCTATTTTCAATTCTTCAATGAGGAACAACGATAATTCTTGCAAGGATTCCAACAGCGATGCTTCCATTCGTTTGCGATCATTATCAGAAAGTTCCACCAATTCTGAAGACAGTAATTATGTTTCTATAACTTTAGACGAGGAAGAAGCAACGGAAAGGCCGAGAAAGCATTACGATTGTTTAACGAAGATGAACGACGAACGCCACAAGGATTATAACAGACAAATGCAGAAGAATTTGTTTCAACACCGCCGATTGCCGTCAGACAGTTCTGAATGTTCTGATGACTTTATTAGTTTCGAAAATACGGATTCTAATAATTCCGAAAATACTTATACTTCTTCCTTTGCTACTGAAGAAGTCGATGGCTGTGTTGAGACGAACTTACACGATGGAGACAACCAGCTAGATGACTCGATCATCTTTGCTGATAACTTTGAAGATAGTGAAGAATTAAAAAACACGCAAACAAAAAAGGTATTTAAGAGCTCTCAATACTTACATTAGGCATCTTATATGGTTTCAGAAACGATAAAATAGGAAAATTTATTGTAAATATAGTATATTAAAATTAAAATTAAAAATCTTTAAAGGCTCAGCGAACTAATAAATTCAATAAAATTCATATAAAAGTTAAATAAGCCAAGCACTTACAAAAAAGAATATATATATATATATATA
>NW_017259295.1:307093-311328 GCF_001594045.1 Atta colombica
AAGATTTTTATAAATTGTAACAATATATATTTTTTTGCACAGACAATGTGCTTGGCTTATTTAGCCCTTATACGAATTTTATAATATATTAACATTGATATAAAATGTTTTTATACATAATTTTAAAAATATTTTGCGAGTTTATTTTAATTTTTCGTTATAAAAATTACAAAATGACAGAACTTTTTTACTCAGTTTAATCTGCTTTACCTGCACTACTTTGTCAATACTCATCCGGATATCTTGTGTACATATATATACAAGACACTACCGTGTCTCTAGAAAAATCTGCATATGTTAGAGGAGAATATCCTCTTCGAGATTCGAAATTCTGTTTCAGGTGAGCTTCGACCCAACTCCAGTCGTACATGTCATGGTGACGTGGAATTATGCATACCGTGCAGCTCGAAGAGGTCCTTGGGAAGAAATAGCACGGGACAACGAAAGATTTAGAGGACGTATAAAGTCTATTGCAATTGTTCTTGATCCAATTTTGAAAAGCAAACATCGCTCGCAAGTTTGGCAGGAACGATTCGCTTTTCCGGAATAATTTTAGCCCAATTTATAATTAATATTTTTTTAAATATATGAGAGATGGCGGAATTAGTACAAATAAAATTTTCTCTTAGCTAAATTATACATGATGTGTAATACAACTTGTTATCAGAATTTTTATTGATCAAAATATTGCTGTCGGAAATACTTTTCTCTCTCTCTCTCTCTTTTTTATTAAAAAAAGAAAAACGAAGGATAAATCAACATCCTGATTTAAAAGAATTTAATAGGAAAATAAAACTGAATAGGAAAATAATAAACTTTATCATTTTAATAAATCGCGTTATTTGAGATGCTACTTGCATTTTATGTAAAAAAAATACAATAATTTTAAAAAACATTGAAATGCATGTAAATATTAATCTAAAGTCTTTTGTGTACGTAGAATCTTGAAGGAAGCACATGTATATTTCTATTATGAAAAAATGAGTGTTTTTTATGTTATAACGCTTTTTTATATTATACAACGCTTTTTAAACGCTAAAGAAATATGTATAATCATCTTTTGGGAAATTTTTTCTTAGCATATAACTGAAATCTCAGGGTGTTCTTTCCCATGAAAAAACCAAAAGAAAAAAAATTTTCCTGGAATTTTCAAAGGATTTTATTTTGGTATTTAGAGGGAAATTTTTCGAAATTTAAATTTTATCTTTTTCTAATAAAAAATTCTTTAATCTTTTTTTATCATCAAGCTTTAATACTTATATTTTTTCCAAAAAGATTTTTTTCAATCCGTCTTATAAAGAGAGAAAATTAAAAAATGAGTTAGTATCCTAATTTAAATTAGAATTCAAGTTTTTAATAGATCACGTGAAAAAATATCTTAGCTGAAAGATGATTGAACATTTCTAGTCGTCTTATCGTTCAAAGGAAATCATTGTATAGTATGGCACAAAGTAACTCGAAAGTATCAAATGTATGCTTTACATCTATTTTTCATTAGCTTTATCAACTTTAATGAAATGAAATGATTGTGTTGTTTGATACTGAGGAAAATTTTTGGAACTTTTAAATTTAAACTATCTTTTTTTGTCATATCGTTTCTTCGATTAGTTTATAATTAAAATGTGATTTGGTACGTATTGTTTTCTAATAGTTAATTTAAAATATTAATATTATATTAATTATTTATGTAAACATTAATATTATGTCTCGCCTTTTGTAATGACAGTTTCCTTCTCATAAATATTTTATTGTTTTCTCATATATATTTATAAGCTATTCTGTATCGTCTCGTAATATTATTTTCAGATGCATCGATTTCATTTTTCCCGCCGATTGTCTACGCAGTTATCCACACATTCAGTAATTACTTGCACTGAGAAATTTCTCATGATAACGTAACAATAGGAAAATGATAGGACTAAAACTGTGTCAAGGGCAACAAATTACGTGACTCATGCTTACCGCGAGCTTCATGCTTACATGCTTTGATCACTAAAATTAAAATTTTTGATTAAAGCATTCATTGCCTTCGATATTAAAAAATCAATAAATTCTCGAGTAAATATAAATATCATTGAAGAGATTGCACAATCTAAAATTCTAAAAATTTAAAAAAAGTTTAAAAATATAAAATTCCTAGAGAATTGCATTTCTTAAAATTTAATTTAATAATTTAAATTGAAAATCTAAATTTCTGAAAATCCGGCAAAGTTAGGATATTAAATACGAGATGAAGTAAATCATAACTTGGAGCTTTAATATTACAGCAATTAAAACTTGATTATATCTTTCTTTTATTTATATTGTGAGAGCGGGAATTATGATATATAATTTTAATCAACGATAAGATATTATTAAATATAAAAAGGAGTTCGAAGGGTCAAGTTGCAGCAGATGAGCAGAAAGTGAACAGGAAGAGGATGAGCATGGCTTTAATTGACTGGGCCGGATAGATGACAGGTCCTCATCACGAGCTGTTGCAACGAGCGCGTTATGCGCCGTTGCATTGACCTAGCACGTTTACACGTTGTGAAAAAACGGCGAAGCGCATCGTAAATCCTATTCTCAATCTCTATTATGGAAATTTCCATCGTGGCTCAATTTCCACAATATAATCCGTCTGATATTTGTATATACGAGTCTCTTTTGGAAGCCAAATTAGTCAACTTTTTTTTTTATAAATCTCGATTTCGATAATTTACCGAGTTTGACTTCATCAATTTCTTCTGCTCTTTCATAGAATTGATCGGTTTGACTGTTAAAAAGTTCATATGATGCAAATCAATTATCAGTTTAATCTTATGGTTATATAATATCCTACAAGTAATTAATGGCCTTTTGAAACATGAAAATTTAAAGTGAAAATTAACACTAAGATCATTTTGATAAATTCTTAATTAACTGAATAAATGGTTGTGCGTACGACAGAAATGTTTATTATTATTATTATTTTCAATAATTCTCGCAATCTTTATTATATCTAAAAAATTTTCTAAAAAAATATTTCAGCTATTTTATGAATAAAAAAATGAAAGTATAATGCAACTATTGGGAAAACAAGTAGTATCTAGATTTTTTTTATGTATATTTTTACATTATGACACTGAAAAAAAATATAGTCAATTTTAAGAAATATTTAGTTGAATACTGCCAATTAAATATTTATTAAATATAAAGATATATTTATTTGATACAAGAATGTTAATTTGATTTAACAATCTTTTTTTGCTGAACAAATATTTATAATTTAAATATTTATAATTTAAAAAATATAGTCAATTTTAATAAATATTTAGTTCAATACTGCCAACTAAATATTTACTCTCAGTATTGAACTAAATATTAAATTTATTAAAATTTATTAAAATTGACTATATTTTTTTCTCAGTGGACTGAATTCCGTAATATATTTGACTTATTAATTAACGTATTAATTGACATATTAATTACTCAAGAAAACATTAATTACTCAAGAAGCAAATAAAGATAAATACTTTATTTGAGGTATAAATTCGATTTCAGTGTTCTTTTGTTCTCAGTTTATCACTTTGTTATTGTTGATATGTAAATTGAATTAACGTTAACTTGTTAATTCAATTTTTTACTAATCATTAATATACTATAACGATTAATGCGCATTTTAGAACGTACAATGCACAGCAAAAATTGAGATTAAAATTGAAAATTGTTGTCAGTTTATCGTGCGTTGCATAGGCAGCATCTTCACTTGCACTTTCACGTGGAAAGTTTCAAAAGTTCACTGCCACTTTCTCGCCTATCCTCCACAAATAACCATTTACCATATTCAGTCTTACTGTAGTTTCTCCTCGATACTACAAGTAATAACAAATTGATATCCGATTCTAAGTAAGCGATGTAAGTATTCAAAATATTTAGAATGAAGAAATTTGGATGTAAAATTACTTTTTTATCTGTCTCGATACAAGTAGCACAGTCAAAAATATGCTTACGTTACTGTGTATCAATAGCCGAATTTATCAATAGATGTGTTTCTGGTAACGAAGACTTAATCTATCATTCGGTGTCAAGGCTCTTTCAGATTCGTCATACATAGAGAACGCGCTTAACAGATCCTTGTTTTTTTATTCTTTTTTTCTTTGTTACATGGCACTTCTCTCCATGGATTATTCCATACAATCTGCTTTCACCTTTTCACGCTGGAACCAACATGATTACATGCGAGAGTATGACTGCGATATATCTGTATATATATA
>NW_017259295.1:311428-327389 GCF_001594045.1 Atta colombica
TGATAGATAAAATAAAATTTCAACTTTAGTAGCGTGTTTATTTTAGTTGTGAACTCGATATTTTATGATGTTGTTGAAAAGATATTTGTTTATTTGGATATTATCTCATTTCTTCGGCTGCTTTTCAACAACACGGTAAACTTGGATTAACTTTTATATTTAAATATTTAACAAGACTACAACTATAAAGGAATTGAATTATTTGAGGAATTTAATATAGTTACTCTTATGTTACTAACAAGAATAATTGTAATTCTACAGCAGTTTTATAAATGAAAATTTGAATATTACGAATCTTTATACATTTGAATATCTTTTCCTACGTTATATATTTTTTATTATTTTTTATTATTTTTTACATCTCACAATTCACTCATTTCCTGAAACTTCTACATTTTGATTTTCCTTTTGTTCTATATTTTATGATTCACGTACGATAGATAGATATAGTCTTACGTAAGCCGGATTCCCAATTAATTATACCCAGCAACAACATTCGACTTTCCTCCGTCAAAGAGTGTTTCTCTATGACTTATTTCTACAATTATCTCAAACGTAATACACATTAAACGCGTTGTTGGAACTGTGCGCACGGTGATAGATATATCATACGTGATGTAATTGAGGAAGTTATCTCATATATTAGAGTTGCAGTTGTAATAAGAAAAATACATTTTAAGAACCTTTATCATTTTCCTCTTCTATTTCTTTGATTGTTGATATTACAATATAGATATTTTTTCCATATATCACGATTTCTTCCCCTTATCATTATTCCTTGTTGACAAGTGTGATAAAAGCAAAGTAAAAACGTGCGACAATTGAGAAAACTTTCTCCAAATTTGGGCAAATCCCAAATTAAAGAAGGCGTTGGCTGTTCCATGCTACTCACAGCCAATTCATACTACGGCCGTTGTCCCGCAATCTCAGCACACAATATCGCCCCAATTGAGTTCCGCCGGCTTTGCAACAATTACATCACATCCGGCACGGATTCGAGTATGGTTTGCTGTATAGAAATTTCCTCGTCAGAGTTTGCAATTATTTATCTTTCTCTTTATCTCTCTCGATTGTCGGGTACGACAATATCTATCCACGATGTAAAGATTAATTTTTTTAAGCAGCCAATCTGTTAAGTTAATAAATAGAATTGACTTTAGCCGAATACTTGATGTGGAAATATTTAACAATTTCTATTTTTATTTTATATATATTTTATTTATTTTTATTTCTATTTTTAATGTTGAATATAATTAAATTTATAAATTAATTTTTATTAAATTAATTTTTATTAAATTAATAAAATTTATAAATTAATTTTATTAAAGAAGAGAAAGAGAAAAAATATAAAAAAAACATCCTTTTAATTTTAGAAAGTACAACGAATATCTATTGTTGGTGGAACATGATTCTTCCTGTCTTGCGACATGATTAAATATGATGTATATATAAGTATGAAACATCTCGTTGACTTCTTTGTCCAATTTCTTTTCGAATTATTAAACAAATATTAGCAATTGGAGAACAGTGTTTCTCTCAGCCTGGAGCAATTATTTCAATTGTTTCTTCCGCGACGAGCAACCTTTTCTCAGCAATCGAGCCAAGTCAGAATGGAAGTAAAGGAAGTTCGAAGTCAGAGCGCAAGCGGAAATATGCATGATGACATCCGCGCGGACATGGAGATCAAAGCGTGGATGGAAACGAAGGTCAAGGCGAAGACTAAGATCAAGGCCATCGCTGTCGATGTCAATATTCTATTATCGAGATTATCTATAATTAGTTCATAAGAAGAGAGAACTGATTGATTACGGCCAATTCAGAATCATTAACATCATTGATTCAATCAAGAACGAGATTAGATCGAGATCAGCTAGGATCACGAAGTCAAGGATGGCATTATCCTCGATGGTATCGCCAGTGTTGGCGTCGATAACATCCGCAATTTAGAAAGAGACATCTTCTCAGCTTCTACTTTATTCGACAGCCTTCGAAGCCGACAACCAGGTGATGAAGGTTTATTAATCTCCGATCTTATCCGGTTCGATCCCCGATCACATCCAACATCAGCAGAAGAGTATTTTTTTAAAGCCAAATTTAAAAAAATAAAATTAGAAAAACGATTAAAATGGAGGAAAATTAAGTATGAATAGAAATGTTGTAATTGTTACAATAAATTTAACTCCAATTCTTTATTTTGATAGAATCTATGATCTTCGTGTCAACTTCTTATCTAAATGTATAAACTAATTATATTAAAAAATTTTACAACAGTTGCAGAACTGTTTTCTCTATTGAACGCAATCATTGATTTAAAATATTTTAAAGAAAAACGTAGAGATTTTTCTAGATTCCATTAAAGATATATTTATCTGTACATGTTAGTTAAAAGTATTAGTTAAAAGTAAGTCAAATACTCAGCCAAAAATATATCACTCAATATAAAAAAAAAATAAATTTTTTATAATGTTAGCCCTAAAACCAACTGCAAAACACAAAACGAATAATTTGGCTTATTATAATTTTAATACAGCAAAATAACATTTTTCTACATACAATTTACAGTTATGGTCGATAACTTTCTAAATAATCCAAATGAACTTTTGCACGAATATTTATTGTTTTATTATTAATATCTGTATAAAATTTAATTTAATTTCTCGTACAATATTATTTTCTCATCAAATTTGCAAATAAGTATTACAAAATGTAATTTTACATAAGAATCAGGACTAACAAAAAAATTAAAGCAAACTAATAACAGATTTTGCTCGAATTTTACACACCTATTCAGATGTAATAATGGAATAATCTATGAAATTTTTTTACTTTTGGTTTTTGTGTCATTTTTGAGATATGGAATATTTCCTTAATTAATACTTATACTATGTCATACATTTTCTTTGCAGAATATTCCATAGTATAGCATTAAATCAGAATTCGAATGAGAATCATACGTTCAGAGATTCGATCTCCACGCGCGACGGGAATAATATTATGCAACACACGCGCGCGATATTGCTCAACATGCGTTTCCGTGCTTAATCGGTGTTACTTACAAAACATACGAATTATATTATACAAACGGGTCGCGCCTTTAAGCAACTCCTTCACGCTGAAGTGAATCAGCTACCCGGCTTTCCTCATGGTTACTAATAATTATGTTAATTTCTTCGGAGAAGCCCATATTAACGACGCTTCAGGATTTGTGTGTATAGATGAGGCTATTGCCTAATTTCTTTTCAAGGGAAGAATTTCGTGTGATGTTACACCGCAGCCAAGAAATCGAGACGATATCGCTAAACGATAACGTTGTTCTGCAGTGTCGGAATAAAATAGAGAATAATTAAATTGCAAGAGGCTAATATTTTTAACTGTAGCAATCTTCTAAAAAGCTTACAGTTGCAATACTAGTTTTTCGAGCTAGATCCACCATATTGTATAATTGCGTCTACTTCATAAATTATTCATAAATTATTCATCACTATAAATCTCGATCTAAATTGATTTTAAGTGGGCGGCGGAATTCACATTCCTATTAAATTTATTATATTTGAAAAGAGAATCTTATTTAGCAAGTAAAATTCCCCCGAGGTCTCTCTTTCTCTTTCTTTCTCTTTGCCCAGATTTTAGAAAACTGTATTCATCCTCAGCGACACGCCTTCTTCAATTGAGGATGGGATCCAAATTGTGTGTTACAGACAACGGCGTTTTATTAAGTTTTATTAAGTTTATCATGTTGATAGTCCAATGTGTATTACTGTTATTAAACTGTTATTAAACTCCTATAATTGCTGAAAACAAGCGATTTTTCACGCTATTATCCAACGTGACAACTATCTTCTTGCGTGCTGCACGCAGCACGCACGAAATCGCAAGCACGCATCTTGATATACAGGATATTAATTAAATTACTATTTATTTCTTTGGAATTGGCGCAGTAATCTTTAACTAATTAGTAAAACGATATATATTTAATCGTGCAGTGCAGTTATTAATTTCTTATAGAATGTCTCGAGTCGAGGCATCTTCCTTTACGTCACATCATTCACTGTGATTCTATCACTAATTTGAAATTATATTAACTTGGAACAAATGAGAATTTTACAAACACTGTATATTGTCGCATTTTAAAAATGCTCGCGTCGAGATTTATTAATGAATAGATGAAAGTTAACGACAGTTTCTAATCTCTGAAAATATATATATGTTTGCAACAATTTCACGATTACAGTACAAGATAATATATAGTTGTCTGTCAATTAATCTTACTACATGCCTTATTAAATCACGTCTATCCATAAATTAATGGTACCTGGATCATTAAACTTACGAAGTGAGAAAGCAAGCATGAACTTCGATATATTTTAGTCTATTCTTGAAAGCACTCGATAAGCGAAAGTATTTTAAAGTAATCTCTCACATTTTATAGTTAGCAATAATGAGATATTAATTGATCAATACATATTAATGACGTATTATAACTCGACATTATAAAAGAAACCTTTCTAAAAATAAAATTCTTCCTGTATACGTATCAGCTTATACATTGTCTCAAGGATATCTCGAAACCATCAAACAGACGTTCTCTTAATGACAGATTCTCCGGACAATTTGGGGCCAAACTTTTCCTCAGCGGAAATGTCGAGGTTGGTCATCATCTATTGTAATCCTCCAATTTTCTGCGTCCTTACAACTGTCAAATTAAAACCTTTATTAAAGTAAGAATTAGTTCAAGGACGTGGTTTTGTTAACTGCTTGGCTCTGCAAAGATTAATTTGCGAAGGAAACCCTTTTCCTCGTTCTTGTTAATCAAATTAGTTAATATGTCCAAGATTTGTAATTGCAAGCATTACCTTGATGTATATTCCTATTTTTTTTTAAAGAGGAAGAAAAAGGAAAGCATTAGACACGAACTCCAATACAAATTAATGCTTAGAACGTATTTGACAATACTGTTGCAAATCAAATATCATTAATGTCCTGATACCCTCATTAACAATCAAGAATTTGTCTTCCTGATCAAATAGATCTTGCACTAGAATATATTACGACCCATGGTGTAAGAATCTGATTTACACCATGGCACGATCAAAGACAGCGGCCACATCGGTTCCCATACGTATAACGTATCCCTATCTACCTATACCGCGTGGACCCCGGTGTCTTCGGAGTCACTCGAGCTTCGGTCGCGAATGATGCTTCGGTGACTGGTGGTTCAAGAGGTGAGAGACCACATCTGATCCTGGAGGGGATAACAGGGACCGCGCCCGATGGCCGGCTATAAAATGCCGCCACGAGGATCGGGCCCAACCAGTCGTAATCGATACAAGAAGCTCCATTTTTCTAATCTTCCTCACTTAATCCCTTCCATCTCGAAGGAAGTTCTCCCTGTGAATCTATCTATTGCTCGACTCGAAACCATGAAGCTCGTCTTCAGATTCGCCCTGTTGTGCGTCGCGGTGGCCTTCGTCGCCGCAGAAGATGCCCAGGTGCAGGAACGACCAAAAACCTTCCGAAGGTTGATACCCGCTGATGTTCTCCGCGGTGAGTTAACTCAATTCGAGGGTGAATTTTTTATTCCGTGACAAGCTCGATCTAAGGTCGATATTCATAGTCGATTCTTATATCAAGATCGTCTTAAGTAATGTCTTAAGACGCTAATGTGACTCTTTTGGCTGGTATTCATAGGCCGTTGTTCATAATCAAATCTTATTTCAACACCATGTCTTAAGACGCTAATGCAGCCTTCTGATTAGTTCGTGATTTCTTAAGACCGTTCTTAAAACGGTCTTAATTATAGAAGATCTGATTGCCATAGTCAATTCTTATATTCAAGATCGTTTTAAGTTCTGTCTTGAGATGTCGCGAACCAGAGATCCACATTAGCGTTTTAAGATGGTCTTGAAATAAGAAACGATTATGAATACCGAATCTTTGATTGATCCGTGACATCTTAAGACGATCTTGAATATAAGAACTAACTTTGAATACCGACCTAAGATCTTTGCGGTTATTTCCTCCTCCTCTCATTAAAAAAATTTTGGCTTCTTAATTGAGATCACTGAATAAATAAAAAGGCCAGTAAAAGGAGTATCATTTCAATATTTGATTGTCAGCATCAGTACTCGACAGTTATATGAGAATTCGATGAAAGATATAACGAGAGAATATTTCTTTTCGCGAAAGAATATTTCATCTCGCTGCAATGATTTTTATCTTTGTGATGCTAATATCTCTTGATATTATCACGCAAGATGAAGACAATTAAGTAATATATCTGTCGGCAGAAATTCGCGTTGATTATGTGTCAGTTATTAGCGTCATAATTGTATGCTAATTTATCGAAGAAAAGATATCAACTTTAGAATAGCGCGATCTTTGCTTCTTAATTAACTTCTTAACTCATAAAAAAAATTATATATTAATTATTTTCACTATTATTCAATGTAGATAAATTTTAAATTACAAAATGTATTCTCTGAAATAATTTTTTGATGTTAATAAAATAAACCTTTATAACTTAAGTTCTTCTGATAATGCTCGTTAACGCGAGTCCTTGATTAACTATAAAGACGAAATATGAAAATTAGTATAAGATATTGATTTTAGAAAAACTTTATTTTTCGATTTTGCCGAGAAAATTAGCATTTTCGTTTTATTAGATAGTATAAATATAAATATAACTTATTTTGTTAATATTATATCATAAGTAGATCTACTCGAGAAATGAAAGCGTGAAACTTTGGTTGAGAATCACTGTGTTAAGGTGTCTGGCCGAATTCAAGAACTGTATGTACATGACCGATAAGTGGGACGATTGGTCGTTATTTTCAACCGTTTGGAAGACTTGACATTTGGCTTTCTTACGATGCCTTGTCACGCGTATTAAACAGCTGTCTCGGAATCCCAGTAATATATAGGAGTGTCACGAATGCCATCCATGATAGAAGCGATCTGTGTTCGAATCGATCATTTAAAAAAGTTTATTTCACCTTGCATAATAAATACACACATATACGTATATAAAAGATTTGAAAATGTTTCATGTAAGGAAAGAACTTTTCTGTATAGAATGTAAAAGAGGAAATGTATAATTATTCACTTTTTAAATTGTTTCTATCTGGCTGTGGTCAAAGTCTCGCTACAAATGTTTTAAAACATTTGATGAATCAATTAGAAGAAAGAATTTTACAAACTGACCAATTAAAAAACGCTTCAAAGCGTTTGCAACATCGCGTTGACTTATATCGCATATTTATTCAATCTGTATTTATTCAGTCTGAAAAATTTTTTATTTTCAATTTTGTTATTCCAAACATAATTTTGCTTAAAGAGTATCTTAATCAGAAGTTGCTTTCAATTCTGCGTGAAAAATCTTTATTATTGAATCATGAGAAGTCGCGAGAATTAATATTCAATCAATCGTTGGATCTTCCATGATAGATTTCTGAAATAATCTTGTCATCGCCTACATTTCCGTTTCTCGCATCGACCTTGATTATGGCTTCTTTCTCGCTCCATAATTAACGCGTCTCAACATTATATCTCAGATGTTTATCCATGCGTAAATCGACCCTGATAAACGTCAGCGTTGAATGTCTTTTTGTATTGATCCATTATCTTGTAACGCGAGCATGGTCCTTGTAAATCAGAGATTCGCAGGGACGCAGGATGATGTATCATTTGAGATCCCCTGAGATCAAGAAAAATAGCAAACTCTGCTCCGTTGGCGTCAAGATCACGAGACTGCGTGAAAGTTTCGTGCGGTAACCATCATCTTATAATCCCCTTTGCCCCCAGTAATGCCCCCTCTTCTCTTTCCGTTCTCCCTTTCTCGATATTACTTTCTTCTTTATACGGTAGATGCAATGATGCGTTTCTCCTCTCGATAAGATTAACAAGATCGTTACGAAACCCATTGCTTTTATGCCCGTTTCTACTTAATGTACCTAGTTTAATTTTAATCTTGATTTAATCAACTTTGTATCTTTTTCTAATTTTAGAATTAAAAGAAAATAAAGAATAAATTAAACCATGATTGTAAAGTTAATCTTACGTCCTTGGGACGTTTTATATATTTAATCCTATTACTCTGTTCATTTATTTAAATTATAGAAATTATACTTTATTTTTTTAAATATATCATTTCTATTTCTTTAATTTATATGACATTTCTTATGTAAAAGATAAGATCCTGAAATTTTTTTTAATCTTCATATTCATGAAATATTTGGTTTTTTTTCCAACACATTTATTATTTTTGTAGTGATTTATTTGTTTGCTTTTTTAAGTAAGTAAGAAACGTTGGTTCATCTAGTGTTAAAAACTTTTTCCTTTGACATTTGACTTCCTCTGTTAATGTATTATAAAATCTTTCTTTCTTTCTGAAAACATATTAATTTTATTTTATTTTTAAATTGTTTGTTGATTATATTGATTTCGATTATAGAATGCAATAATATTTAAATTAATTTATTATGTAATATACGCTATCAACTTTTTAATACAAAATTTAAAATTTTGCCTCTCACATGCCCTTTAATATATTTATTGTTTATTAAAATTAAGAGTCCTTTGTTCTTATCAATTTTTGATTATATTGACTCAAATGATATAATTGTATAATAAATGAAACAAAATTACAGAGTTAACACAGATTATATTTTGATTATATGTAACGTTTAAAAAAATAGAATTCTCGTCAATTAAAGCTCGACTGTTAAGACTGTAGATTAAAGACTGATGTATTGTATTGGGTTGTCCGGAAAGTTCGTTCCGACTAAAATTTAAATTTTAATACATAAATTTTATACATTTATTAAATTAAAATTTCAATTTTCCTTCAACACGAACTTTCCAGACCCAATACAAGCGACATTTTTCTTTTCGTAACCATTCATTGTGAATCGCCATCGCGACTGTTGATGAGAATGATGTTGAGTAATTTTGCCCGCAAATTCTCCAATAAAATCGCGTCAACCGCGAGCGGTCAATTTGAGTGTCTTCCTGAGAGAAAATCCTTGATATTCGCGTAGACGCGACAATCGTTCCTGGTCTTTAATTACTCATGGCCGTGTTCTTTCTTATTTATCGGCGCAGACCTGAATTTCCATGAATAATCGAATTAGTCACGGAATAGTGACGAGGAGGGAATTACGAGTGGCCTCGTTGCTCGAATTATAGCGAAGACAGGAGACCGCATAAATACGGGTGTGGAAGCTCATGGGAAGGATAGAATTATTTATTTGCCGACTCTTGGAAGGTCGTAGATTATATATACGTGAGACGAAGGCCTCGAATACGCGACTCGCGGAAATTCTTCACGCAATATGCAAACAATACTTAGCACCTTATACACATAAGCAACGAACAATTGCCAGTTTTTTTCACCTTTTTTAGCTTGAAAGAAGAAACACCGAAGGATCTTTTATACACTTTTGGAATATATTTGCTCTGATGCTGTTGTTTGATTGACATAAAAATTAATAGGATTACTCTTGCTAATAGGACTCTTATTTTTTTTTCGAAATTATATGATAACGTGTGTCTTGCAAAGTGTTCTTGCTATTAGAAAGCGAGAAGCGCACTTCAAGAAAGTGGCAACCAGCACGATGAAAGTACGGGCGAGATCAAACGTATACGAGTATAAAATCAAAGAGAAAGAAACATCCCTGATTGCAAAACTTTCCAGATTAGCGATGCAATCAGAATACATCTTTATCGTTGTATCACACATGTACCGTAATAATAAATTGTTACTCGACTATTTCCCGATTAGGATTTCTTGAAAGTCTAGCCGGTTTCGTTTAAGAGGGACACAGAATATTTTCGCCAAATGTTAATGTTTCTGCAAAGAATGAATTCTGAAAAGAATGTCAGCAAATATATTCTTGCAATTAGCAATTCTAATTCCGCATTTTAAACGATGCTCGCTCAATAAATTCTGAATTTTTAATTTCACGAGAGTTATATTGCTTGCCTGTTGCAAGTGAAAGTTTGCTATTTTTTTCCTTGTTCCTACTTTTAATATATTTTTTTGCGACTATCGATTAACGATTTTAATTTTATACTTCAATTTATATTTTAGAATTCTGCACGGAAGGAATGCTTTTGCTGAAATATTTAAAGTTAGATACAAATATGAAAATAGTTTTGTTTGAATCTCTCTTTTATCAAAATATTGTATTTATGTAAGACGCTCAAATTGATTGCTAGACAGATAGAATTTTAGAACTTTTTGCAGTATCAACGTTTAAGTGTTTTATAATTATTGTGATAGTTAAACAAAATTATTTTCAACTAAATTTTTAGATATTTAGGTACAAATTTTTAGATACAAATTATTTTCTATTTAAGTGAGGAAATTCTTTAATCCTTGCAACTAGAACTCACTTCCTCAGGTCGCAGATGAAAGGAATGCAGCAACAATAATGATAAAGTATAATATGAAAAACGTGTGTATGAATTACATCAAATATAATAAAAACGTGACATCTCTAATCTTTATTGCAAATTTCTCTTCTCGAAATTTAGTTATAGATTCCACTTTCCAATTTGAAATCTAAGTTCTTATATCGCTTCTAATTGAATCGACATAAAGATCGTAATTTCCACTCGTGTCTCTTGCGTCTTTAACAAGTGTCCTTGTTTACTATTTTATAGTGACCGGTAAAACGAGAAAACCGCAGAGACATTAACGGTGCCGTAAACGCCGATCACATCGCAGCTCAGGTCGGCATTGAGAAAACGGTAACGAACACATCATTGTTTAACACGAACAACACGTTCGTGTTAAATTATACGGCTAGACAATCTGACGTCAATGCAAGATGCGTAATCCTCTATTCGATCTTATCTGCTTTACGTATATTACATGTTAATATAAATTGTAAAATGTTAGAAAGATACCGGTCAACATGATACCGGTGACTCATGAAGACAAGTCAAATTAACTTATAAAATCGATAAATTATAGCAGATAAATCGATAAATTAAAAATTGGCAAGAAAAATAGTATAAAACCAATCAAGGAAATTTATATGATAATTTAATAAAAAATAATCATTTACGATAATTTCTCGACTTTATAAGTTAATTTGAATTTGTCTTTAATAACTTATTGATTTTCGCAAATAATTATTGAATAAATTGTAAATAATTATTCTTTGATAAAATTACAATATTAATAATTAAATCTGATTGGTTTTCTTCTGATCATTTCTTTTTTAAATTTCTTCAGCTTGAATCGAAGAATCGATCAGGAATTTTTCAATAATCCTCGACGGTAAAACGATCTTGTGAGTCATCGCGAGACAAGCCTCGAAGGGCTGATGTAATCGCTAGCTGTAAAACCAACGCGTCGACGTCCGTCGTAATGACGCCCAACATTTGTCGTCGGCGCGTTGCGTAAAAACGGCGCGCAACCGACCGACTCGGTGACAGTGAAAGTGTTTCTCCTTGAAGTTTCTAGCACGATCACCGCTGCCGCCGCCGTTGCCGACGACGACGACGACGCAAACGCCGGTGTGTTCCTTGTTCCAATCATCGTCGTAGATGGATCTAAACGATATTCGTCGTCGCCGATTGCGTCGCTCGAATTAGCCTCGTAATATCGTCATCCATTGCGCTCGTCGTCGTCGTCGTTGTGTGGCTCCGCGTCGAAGAAGTGAAATTCGCGACTATCACTATTGTTGCAAATACAGATTGGCTCGGAAATAGGATGCCGAACCCAATGGGTGTGTTGCGTTCGTTGTTGAGTTTACAATAGGGATAATACGAACGTCGATATTCTAAAGCGTTCTAAAGCGTTCGCCGATGCGAGATTATTTCTTGATCAGAAAATCGATTATATATCTTGAAACAAGATAAAAATTACAAAAGTAAAGTAATCAAATTACTAGGCGTTAAGTATTTTAGTGAATTTGCTCTTTTTCATAAAAATAACTGTCTCGCCAAACATGTTAAAATATAAAAAATTGTATTATTTTTAAATGTATTTATCTTTAGATACATCTATAAATTCTTTTTCTCAATATAAAACTGTCCCGCTTTGGATTTAGTTATATTCGATTTAGAGAGAGAGAAAGAGAGAGAGAGAAAGAGAGAGAGAGAGAGAGAGAGAGAGGGAGAGAGGGAAGCAAGATAAACAATAAAATAATATAATGATATAATAAAATAATATAAAATAATAAAAAAAATTGAAGCAGAGATCTCTGATGAAAGTATATCGCTTTGTCACTTGCAATAATATTTCTGATTGCGTTTTCCCTTCTAAAAAAAAAATCTAAAATCTTGGTTAGATTCATGGTTTGGTGCCTTTAATTTCACCGTAGTGTGCATGATCGCGATGTGCATGCAATGCGATATTAAAAAACACATCCACTCTCTCGAATTAATTCTTTCATCTGCTCGAATATTCAGATCGGCGAATTAACGAGCAATATTGTTGGGGCGAGTATTATAATGCCGTTTAGGTCCGGCGCGTACAGTGCGTTAGAAAGTAACGACACTTTTGCGGAATTGCGCGTGACGATCGAGGTAACGATATAATACTCGGGCGAGCGAGCAAGTTATTAAGGAAACGCGATATCACCATCTTATTTCACCGTTCGACTTCGACAAGCTAGCGATTCGGATAGCCTTTTACTTCAATCTCTAATAAGAAGGCTTTAAAAAATAAAAATTAATAAAATAACAGTAAAATCAGAACCACTATTTCTTTTACAAAAAGAGGACACTATTTCTTTTGCTTATTGAGCCACTTTTTAATATCCTCCTTTAACATGTTTCGATCTCATACTTTTGGATCATTCTAAATAATTAACAAATAATACTATAGTCAATAAATTTGATTATAGTATTATTTGTTAATTATTTAGAATTACTCAAAAATGTGACATAAAAATTGAAATAATTATTGTAGTTAAATATAGTAAAACAAAGAAAGACACGCTGAGATATATAAACTTAAATTTGACATTCGATAAAGAATTTGAATTTACACAAGAATTAATGTTGGCTTTGATTGGCATTTTATTTATATGATCTCATCTCTAGTTTATTGACTTAGACAAGTGCGTCATTGTCGGTGAAAACCGAACGAAAGAGATCCGCGAATCCTTACATAGGTCGGCCAAAGCGGATTAAAGTATTAACGTAATGTTGGACACATGTCAGAAAGCAGACATTCGTTACTATTAAATTATCTATATACGCAAAGGTTCATTGTGCCGTGTAACATCGAACATTATCTATATATTAATGAATTATTATAAATTATTATGCCATAAATTATTTCTTATATTAACAAAACATAATAATTTCTTATATTATTTATATAAATTTAGACACTTAACATTTTTATATTATTGTCTAAGTAATAATAACATATTTCTACATTTTATAATAATTTATATAACAGTTATGTAACAGTATTTTCTAAAAATATAAGAGAAACACTCGTTAATTAAATCCTGAAGTTTTTCCTTTCTCTTGAAGAATGATTCTTCTTTTGTCAGGCTTTTACGCAACTCTACAACTTGTTCTGATAAGAAGTATGTATCGTGTTACAGACTTCCCTGGAATGTGCTTCGCATCGACCAAGTGTGCAACTATCGAGCCGACAAAATCGTGGGAGCTGTCGCCATTCTGTGGTCGTTCTACCTGCGTACCCGCTGATGACAACTCCGGCCGTCTCTTTGAATTAGTAGAAGACTGCGGCCCGTTGCCCAAGGCCAATCCTAAATGCAAGCTCTCTGACAAGACCAACAAAACCGCAAGCTTCCCCGAATGTTGTCCGATCTTCGAGTGCGAGGATGGCGCCAAACTCGAGTATCCAGAGATCCCAACCCTGCCACCACCGAGTGATGAGGATGCGGCGAAGGCGCAGCCGGAAACGCCAAAGCCTTAAGCCCGACGCAAAAGCAAAAAGGCCACCTTGTCTCTGGGACGAAGATTGCGGTGTAGCCTCCTCGACTCAAACAAGTTTCAAAATGAGAAGTTATCAAAATATTTCCAAAATCCAACTCAAGGAACACACAAAAGTCAACAGAAAAATCAAAATAATCTTATTTTCATGATTTATTGAATCAATAAGTAATTAAATTTTATAATAAAAAAAAATCATTATTTTGACTTTCATGATGTCAAAATAAAGACATTTTGACTTTTTCTTTGACTGAACGTGTTCCTTCGGAATAATTATTTCCTTTGGAATAATTATTAAAAATTACTTTTTGACCAGTCGCATTTTAAAATCAGTTTGACGTTATTTGTTATTCTGTCCATCGGATCTGGAATTATGTTCGATTTGTCAATGCGATCGACGAGATGCGGCGAACATACATATTCAAGGATTAAGTCTCCAAGAGCGATGAAAAGACTAGCGAACTCTTAGCATAACGCAAAATAAATATGCAAAATATAATTTTATTTTATATTGGTATACGAGTACCAAGATCTACTTAATACGACGAAATGATCAGTCGCACTGTTTTATACTATTTTATAATATTTTTTCGAGGAAAGGATAAATTGTCGTGTAATAGCCATCAGATCGTTGCACATTGCGCTATTATAGGAAACAGTTCTCTTTGTATTTGATTCAATTATGGATTGTTCGACAGGATTGTGCAACGTTTGTGCCCATCACGACGAGGCCATACCGCGATTTCGCTCACCATTTAACATGATCCGATCCCATTTAATCCAGATTAAGTTAATTGTATATAAATTCAGGCCGTGTCTTTTCAAACAACGAGCACGATGAAAGCTTTCCAAACGCACTCATTTTACACCCGATTTGTAATCTTATAATCGTAATCCCAATTCTTTTGTTAACTCTCCCCATGTTCTTTTAGCTGCGCAACTCTCGAACGTACGTAGTTTACCTACGAGAATCTATAAAGAAACAGAATAATTGCAAAGTATACATTAAATATATAAAAAGACTTGACAAAAAATATAATGAATGTCTCACGAAGAAAAATAAATATATTAAAAAATTAAGTTTTTGGTGTATATTGTTTCGTGATTATTCTATTATATTTCGCACAGAAGCGTTTGAGAAGTTTAAACTTTTCAATGATATATTTTCCAATGATAATCGGTAGTGGCGTACTTTTTTTAGTTAAGTTGACTTAAGTTGCTCTTTCAGTATATGACAAATTATTCCGTAAAACCTGGCAGTATGTATCGCAAATATGTGTGATTGTAATTATATGTGATTAAATTAATACTTATTTAATTCAACTTATTTAATTCGTACATCGCAATCATCTCCCTCCTTCGTTTTCCTATTTTTCCTCTCAGAATTATTAATTTACTAATGAATTTACATATATATAATTTATTATCTGTTATTATAAATAACATTTATTGATGAATTAATTATAACTTTAATATTACATTAATATTAAAAATTATAACAATGTTTATAATTGATTATAAGTCAAGCGAACAAATAAAAAATAAATAAGCGCCGTTTTTCAATTGCAACTTTTATTTTTTATTTTTGAGAAAAACCTAATTAAAGTATAGTGTATTTAAGAAAAACTTAATTTTTTTTAAGTATAGAATGACTAAACTAGCGATTAAAAGTTCATCCTGTTTTAACTTTGAATTTTTATTTTCGCTTAATGATTCTACGATGACGACGGTCTCTACTCGTTTAGAATACGCTTTCTACTGCAATTTTTCTATTTTCTTTTTTTTTTGTTAATGCAATAATATTTTAATAAAATATAAGTAATGATTAACGTAAAAGTAGGCGAGGAGCTAACAAGATTTTCGGTCTCTCTCGAATAGATTACAAGTCCTACTTTCACCCGACTTATACTCCAACAATTCGCTTCTCAACTTATATTTCGAGTTTGATTAAGTTAAATAAAAGATAGAAGATAGATAGATAGATAGAGAGAGAGAGAGAGAGAGAGAGAGAGAGAGAGAGAGAGAGAGAGAGAGA
>NW_017259295.1:327424-332966 GCF_001594045.1 Atta colombica
AGAGAGAGAGAGAGAGAGAGAGAGACAGGATGCTATAATAAATGCGGCAGCTCGGATTCGCCAAGATATTTCTGTGATTTCTGTTAATTAAATGTCAATTTTGTAACTTAATTACAATCAACTTTAACGACAACAAAATCAGATATTAGAGAATTTTTACAATATCTTTATACAGATACGGTGAACACTAAAGTTATCTTCTTCTTAACAATAATAAGAAAAGAATAACATGACTTTAGCGAATCCATGTTATTGCAAAATGTGTATTATTTATTAAATTCGCATAAGATGTCGAGGAAACTGCGAAACATCACTATAACTTTTTATCCGACTGTGTCTTTGGCAATATTAAATAATGTTATCAGCATTGCGGTTTTGATCATTTCATGTTACCTTTCGCACGCGCATTGTCTTTACGTAATTAATTAAAAATTATTACATTAAGTGACATTATATTAAATGATTTAAATTGTATTTACCGCTCTTCAGAAAACTTTATTAAACGCAGCATCAAACATGTAGGATTTTATTTCTATGAATTCTTGCAAATTTTGCTTATAAGAAGTCTCTGACAAAATACGCGATATCGAAATATTCGAGGATTTACATCTACGATATATAATAAATAATATATACCGAAAAAAAATATAGTCAATTTTAATAAATTAATTTGATTTAATAATAATTTTTTTTATTGAACAAGTATTTATTTACTGTAAGTAAATGTTTAGTTGGCAGTATTGAATTAAATATTTATTAAAATTAACTATATTTTTTTTTTCAATGTACGATTCTCTTCCCTAAGCAAAATTACAGGTCACAGTAATTTTAACGTCATTTTAACGTCAAAATAAATCATAGCTGATCAAAATTAATTACTTTTAATGATTTTAACCACTTTACTTTTAATCATTTGAAGCCATTTGAATGTCATTTTAATGATTCTGGATTTATTCAGAAAAAATGAAAAGCATATATCCAGACAACATATAATATTTATAAAATATATACAAAATGTTTATAAATATTTATAAATATTTATAAGACTTATTTAAAATATTTTATAAATATTTTTGTGATTTCAGATTATATTTATTATAAACATTACATAAAATATTTAGTCCCTAGTTCTTTAATAATATTTCGAATAAAGCATTATATAAATATATATAAAATATTTATACAACATTTTAAAAAATGAATAGTAATAAATATTTATTATAAATATTTTGTGCTGTCTATAAACATACATATCATGAGCGTAGCTAAGAGAGCAAAGGAATTGTTTTGGCTCTTCTAAATCTTAAAAAGTAATTAAAACCATCGATTATTTTATCATAGATTCTCGAATATTTCGTTATTACGTATTTCATTAGAAACATTTTGGATACGATGTATAATTTTATTACGATTGATCTGTCCTTGTCTACAAAAATTGCAGAAGAATGGTTGCCAAATGGTGATCTATTTTGGAGACATCCTGTTGAATATTTGCGACACTTTATAGACTGAATTAAATAACTGAATTAAGTAACTGATTAATTTGTTTGAAAATCTTAAAATTCAATATATTCCACGTAGCGTTTTTTTTTCACTCTCATGAGATATGTCAAGGATAACGATTAAAAATAGATTTTATTCTCGAAATGTCAGAGCGATGAGCACTCAAATTTGTATGCACTATGCATATTTATGTGGATCGCAATCTATATGAAGAAATCGATTTTTTTTTAATCGTCGATCAAAAAACATATTTTTTCCCGTGTTAATCTCGCGAGATAATGAATTCTCTTTCCTTTCTTTCTCTCATTCAATTAAAATCAACGTTGTATTTTGTATTTGCTTGTATTTTAGTAAATTAATTATTAAAATCGCATTATATAGAATCACAAAATTACTAATAATTTACTGAAACACAAGCAATTCAGTAGGAAAATATACATGCCGCATTAACTTTCATTTACAAAGAAAAGTTTTTAAATTAAACAAAATGCATTAGAATAGTCGAACCAAATGGATATTTAAATTAATAAATAATGTGATTATGCATGTGATTTGCACTAAAATTAAATTTTTTTATTAAACAAAATATGTTTTATTTAAAATTAAATTTGTTCCAATGAAACAAAATAGATCGAATTCTCGAAAGGACTCTCCAAACAAAAACTTTTTCTCTGTGTAAATAAAACTTTCGAGTCCAAACAAATTTTTTTCTCTATGTAATTCTATTTTAACACAACTTTTTATTATTCTGCTTTTCCGATGATAATGAAAGATAATTTACTTCGTCATTTTTTTCGTAACAGAATGCATAAAATTAAGGAAACACATTGACATATTATGGCATATTATGACATTCATAACTTACGTTATTATCATCATTTATGTCCGTTACAATACAAAAAAGGGATGAACTGAAATGAGCTACAAATTCAAATGTCACATCATCAACAGTCGTGTTTCTAAATCTCGACCGCGATAGGTCGGCTCGATCGTGCGTGCGCGGAAGCAGCGGCCAATCACGGAGGTCGACGCGCGCGTCTCCACATTTACGCGAGTGATCGATATATCGCGTGAACCTCCGTATCGACCTCTCGAAAGTCAGAGGACGCACGCCGCTACCGTCGGGAATAATGCACTCGATTGCACTCGGTCGATAAGGGAGGCGAGGCGAACAGGTGACGACATCGTTGTCATACTCGTGATTTCATAACACGCCATTTTCTTTGTGTGAAGCGCTGGAGCGCGGAGGTGTTTTCACAGGCCGTGTTCCCTGACGAGTTCCCCAGGTAACGTGCCCGTCTGGCCCCAACGTTTCCCCGGAATTCGCGTCTCGCGCGGAAGACGCGCGGTGTCTTCGACCTGGATCGCGTCTGCCCATCCGTGGACACGCTCGCGCCGAGTTCGAGTATCCCGAGTGAACCCGAGTGTCCTGAGGCTTTCTGCGTGTGACAGATTTCGTCGAAGGCGTTGAACGTATGGTGGAGCGGATTCCGCTCGCGCTACGTCCGCTCGTCTTCTTGTCGTACGTTGCATCGCGGATATTCCTTCGAAGGCGCGGATCTCGGGAGTGTCGATCATTGGTGACTGCCAGATATTTCGCGCTCGAACATTCTCGCGAAGAAAGCTCATTCGTTTTCTCTCTCGTTCTGTCGCTTTTTTTTTTTGGTGAGCGCGTTGTACTACGTCATTGCCACTCTGAATCTTTCCCTCATTAACGTTGTTAGATGATTCATTTAATCGAATTCATTCTTCTGAACATTCGAACTCCTAAGTTTTCGTGCAGTAATAATTGGTGACTTTTGATTCGGTGTACATGATAAATTTATGTAAATAGTTGAAAGATCGTGGGTGGAATGTAATATCAGAAACTGATTTATTTCCAATATTTACAATTCAGAAAACAACACCTGGTGCTTATCCTTTATTATTTGAAAAATTATTGCTTTGTAACTTGAAACTTTTAAAAGTTTAAAGATTACATGCATTTTAATGTCTAAGCAATAATATTTTCTAAATTATAAATTGAATATTACAAAATTATAGTAAATTTAATTTTTACAAATACAACTTGTAGAATATTATTTTTCTTGATTTGAAGCAATAGAATTTTAAAATTTCATATTTGCTTACAAAACTATTTAATTACATTTTTATTATTTAAATTACTTCGATCTTAATTTCCTATAAATTTTAAAAAATTTATGGAGATATGTTACCTCTAATTTTTGTATTTATTCATATACAAAATGTATAAATTATATGTATGTCTGTTTGTATCTATTACACATATAATTAAATTTTTACATATGATATTTAATATTAGATGTAGTAAAAAGAAATCCATTATTTTTCCATTCAATTTTATGCAAAAATAATGGATTTCTTTTTACTACACCTATATTATAATAATATAATAATAATATTTCAACTTAACTTTTTTTCATAGAGAGAATTTGAAGGATTCATGTTGATATCAATTTTTGTAAAATGAGTCATTAAAAAATTTCTTCCAATTTGATCATGAATTGTCACATTTTAATATAAAAGAAGAATCTAAAATAAAAGAAATTTAAAATAAAAAGAATTTAAAATAAAAGAAGAAATAATATAAAAGAAAATATTAGAATAATACCCTTAATCTACTTGATATGATAAGAAAGTTATGTATTAGTCATAGTATGATTCTTATTTTTAAATAGTACACTGAACTTTGCTCCAAGCACTTATTCTTGCAAGAATTAATTTCTAATATTTTATATTTTTTTTTAGCAAGTATGGCATCCCGCAAGAAAGTTTTACTGAAAGTAATTATCCTTGGGGATTCGGGAGTTGGGAAAACTTCTTTAATGAATCAATATGTCAATAAGAAGTTTAGCAACCAATATAAAGCGACAATAGGGGCAGATTTTTTGACTAAGGAAGTGATGGTAGAGGATAGAATAGTCACTATGCAGGTAATCCTCGTGCTTAATTTCATTATTTTAACAAATCGTCAGTATCTTGTATTTTTAATGGAAAATCTTTTTGTCTTAGATTTGGGATACCGCTGGACAAGAGAGGTTTCAATCATTAGGAGTGGCTTTTTATAGAGGCGCAGACTGTTGTGTACTGGTATTTGATGTATCGGCTCCAACTAGCTTCAAATCTCTAGATTCATGGAGAGATGAATTTTTAATTCAAGCCTCGCCTCGAGATCCAGACAACTTTCCGTTTGTCGTGCTCGGGAACAAAGTAGATCTTGAATCAAGAGCAGTGAGTAAAATAATTTTTAAATCTTCAAAATAATTTTAGTTTTGTACAATTTAATGAACATGCAAATGTAAATATTATTTAAAATCGAATACTTTCATTTAATTTAATAATTGCAATTTATGTCATTTTCCTTTCTATATCTTTTTTTGTTTTAGGTCTCAAGCAAGAGAGCACAACAGTGGTGTCAATCAAAGAACAATATTCCATATTTTGAAACTAGTGCAAAAGAGGCTATTAATGTCGAGCAAGCTTTCCAAACGATAGCTAAGAATGCTTTAGCTCAAGAAAGTGAAGTGAGTATATCTGAGGCGCAGAGTTTTTTCTCGATCCATTCATGTGTATCTCAATTTTATCTTTATATTCTTGCGAATTTTAGGTCGAACTTTACAATGAATTCCCGGATCAAATCAAATTGACCAACGACCAAAGAAGCAATGGTAGAGGTGATTCATGTGCTTGCTAGGTCTTGGAACAGTGGTAATATCTCAAATGACTAATAAAGAATGCACAGGTCAGATACACTCACATCACCTGCGGCATAAAGGATGCGGAGAATATTGCGATGAGCTTTATGTGTGCAGGAAGTCATAAAAATTTTTTCTTTATCTCAACATGTTATTATACAATCTTCCTCTGTGTCCATAAAACAAAAAAAAACGTCTCAATACAATTCTCAATATAATTTTGTTGAAAGTCACGTTAGTGCACGGTAAAAAAAATAACGAGTTAAATCCATACGTAAAGAAAATGTGTACAAACTATCTCGATATATATATATATATATATA
>NW_017259295.1:333066-339603 GCF_001594045.1 Atta colombica
TTTATCCGACTTTCTGACCTCTGAAATATCGCAATCTTGAATTATGTACTCCCTGGACTTGACTTGTCATATATAAGTCCTCTGTTATTCTTTAAGTCAAGGATTCGCATCTCGTTTTTAAGTATTGTAATTATAATATGCTCTCTTATCGGGTATGGCGAAACATATGAACTCTATTTTTTTCTCTATTTTTTTATCTCGATTTGTTGTCGATTAATTTTCACTGAAAGAGTAATAGCTCGAGGTTTTCAAACAATATAGGAGTCGTTGTTGCACCAGAGAGGATAATATATGGGTCGGGAACACAGATAGCAGTATACTGTTAGTAAATTATAATAAAAGAATTTGCTCATAATTTGTTAAGTACAATTGCATTTACAGAGAAACTCTAGTGCATATAGCTTATTATACTTAGACAGAATCGAATATTTGCTGTCAGTAAAAATGGTTCGTACGAAATAGAACGAAAATAAGATAAAGTTACAATAAAGTTACTAAGATACTTTGTAGTGTCTCGTAAGATGTTTTAACGAGTTCGAGATTCACGCGAATGGCATGGCAACTCCTCAAATCTTTGTTTTCTACTCGGAAAAATTTTCAATTGTTTTATATATATATATATACATATATATAAATATTGAAATATAAAATTATATTATGAAAATTTTGGCTTGTTACGCACGTATATATATGTATAATGCTAAACATGTTACTTTGTTCGTATAAACAATTATTTTAAACTTAGGGATGTTTATATGGCCATCTCGATTTAGAAAGAAAAAGAAGAGAATTTGTTACAGATATGACTTATTGTTAGAAAAATTTCTCCTTCGTTGGACGTGTCATCTGTAATGCGTTTTACATAAGATACTTTTGCAATTTTCAAACGTTGCAAAATGAGAAACGAGATTCCTCTTCTTGTACCGCGATGCACATCGATTTTTAAGATTTTTTACTGTATATAAAACAGTAGGATCCCAAGTGCGCGGTGAGCTAATCGTCAATTGTATGGTCTATCGAACAGTTCTACGCAGACTGTATTTTGTAAATAAGACAGCATATATAATCCACTTAGGAAAATTTAACGTTATAAAAATGAATCTTTATATCCTGATAGCCATATCAATAAGTATGCGCTTGTAATATTTTAATTCTACTATAGTCCTTATTAGAACAGTAATTAAACGGCGTGTGATATTTATTTCGATAGAGGGAGCGAGCTTTCACATAGTTCGTACGAAATACAAAGAATATTTACATTAATGTTGTATTTCAGATTTTTGTAGTAAAAAGAAATGATTGTGCGCCTATTAAGATATGTTTAAATGTTTTAAGATTCAATTTCCTAGAAAGATAGAAAGTACAAGGTAAGCATGCTTTTCTGCAGTAGTACGCAATGTAATACGATAGTATTATGCATCGCGGTACCAATAATTGCCACTCAAGTCTCAAGTAATTTTGTTAATCCTCGGTTACTTTTACTCAATTTTCGGTTTATAATTAAATTTAGTAAAACTTCGACTTCGCCAGGGGCTTTAATATATAATCCCCTCCCTTTGTTCCAATGTACGTTCGCTTAACGATTATATGTAGCCAACAGCGGGCGCACTGATTCTGTCGATGCATTAAATTATTTTCATGCGAATCTCCCCGGTAAAATCTCCAATAATTGATTTTATACACCTAATGAAAACCTACTTGAGTCTTTACCAAGAAACAATCGAATTCAATTGTTTATACCCATTATTTCTGGGCCACCCTGTGTATATATGATATTCTTATGAAATACAAATTTAACGTATGAAATATATGCATACGCAAGGTGTCCCAATAATCGTGCACTTCTTCTAGATACTTGATGCCGAATAATGATGATTAGCTGTATCGAGCCTTTGCTGAACGATTAATAATTAAAAGGCTCTTGAAAAAGGAATCAAGATGCATGAATAAAAATCTAAAATTTGTAATATTTAGATGCGATTGTCAAGATGTTTGATATGTGTGCAGTATAATAGATGTAAAAGGTGAAGTCCAATTTTCATTACGGAAAAGTTGATTCTAAACTTGTCGAGGAATCAATAAAAGAAGGTGCGCGATTTCTGAGACGCTCTGTATATATGATAGTGCAAAATATTCGCATTGTCAAGTGTGCTTTCATGGATTTACGCATATATACGTATGCACGTGTATATAAGTGAAGATAATCATGACCGTGGCGATTATAATTAATAATATGTATAATTCTATCGAAGTATGTTAATGATAAATATAATTATAAATAATACTATTGTTATTATTGCTGCTGCTATCGCTGTTGTTGCTGTTACTGTTCCCATTACTACCATTATCCTTATGCAATAAATATATTGCTATCAATCAATACGTTTACGAAGATTAAACTAATCGAATATAAATCTTTTGGTATAATCATAATTTTTATTTTTAATATTTTTATACTATACAGTTATCTGAAGCGACATTTGTTTCGCTTGTGAATATAAAAATCGTTTAATCCAATTATATGACATATTTATAAGGAAAAAGCACATAGCGCTAAAAATAGAGAGATATTTTTTTATTCGAACAAAAAACATTGTCTATTTTAAAGACAAAAGATGTAAAGGCAATTGATACCTTTAGTTTGATCAATGCTTTTAATTAAAAATAAAATAAATTAAAAAATGAAGAATCAATTGAAAATGAATTGTATAGGCTCACATTAAATTTAATCTTTTTTTAAAATTTGAATCTTTCGAGAAAGTAGATGATTCTATGGCTATGCAATTCTTATGCAATGATTAGTATAACTAACGATATTCATGCTGAAAGTGTGAGTCTCAGCATTATTCTTTATGATGCAACTTTTCACTTTTACAAGTGTTTTCATGTATTTGCCTGTTGCGGTAAGTACCGTCTCCCCAGAATTCTTAGTGACACTTTTCAGTGATTCTTTGGTTAAGGAAAGGTTTTTCAAGACACAAGCTTGCTTTCTAAGGAAGCTTGTAGAATCACAATTTGGTATGATATCGTTCAAATCACTTAGTAATTTTTTCGCCGCCTTGAAAGATAATTTTAAAATTAAAGCGTTATAAATTGCAATACTCCTTTATTTGTAATGAAAGATATAGTTACATAGAAATTATAAATTCGCAAAACGTATAGATCCTATATGTTTTAATAAGGAAGTTATATTTAAATGCAATTTTTTGATAACATCAGTAAATTAAAAAGAGATTACTATATAAACATTTTCAAAATTGTGATTACAATGAAAGAGAAGATTTCTATCCCTGACGGAAAAGATTTACGAAAAACTACATAGATTGAGACAAAAGAAATTATTAGTTTTTCATATGTATTCGTAGTAGGACGCAGAGCGGCGTTTTTTTTTATTTTTTTATTTTTTTGAAAAACTTAGAGATCCTCCGCCCTCAAACAACGCCACTCTATATCTCACTGCGAATATATACTACGAAAAATTAAGAATTTCTAAGATCTTGTCTCAATCTATGTAGTTTTTAAAAATTTTTTTTCGCTAGGGATATTGTAATAATATTCTAATAAATTAACGTATAATAAAATTTTATCATTTTCATAAATTGATTACCTGAATACTGCTGATTACGTTTGCTAATGGGTCTTCCATGGCCATGCGACCCTTTTGGATGCACATATCCAATCCAGCAACCGCATTTATCCTTTTCGATTCTAGATTATTCTTCGCATAATAGTAACACTTGTCTACATTTTTACCCTCTTCTTCTCCATTATGAATGGACAGCTAAAAAAGCATTTGTATATATTTTATGTAAATACATCTCTCATAATCTATTTAAAAAATTACTGTAATGCTGACTTCAAATGTAATTATAATATTAAATATTTCTTGTACAATCCATATACTTGTCTTTCTTTATTAAATATATGATAAAAATGAATAATATTCACATTGACATTTTCTAGTGCTCTGTTAATAGTATTGGTAATATCATCTAAAGCGTTTTTTTTTATTTTTTCAAGGTGCACTTCTAAATTCTGCGACATTCGCTCTTCGAAAAATAATAGACCGTACAGTATAGTTTGGGTGGCTGCCTTTTCTACATCCACTAATCGCTCAAGACTGAGCGAAGAATTTGTCTCCTTTTGTTCCAATGCCTTAAAAAATACATATGAAAGCTTTGTTATTAAAATATAAAATATAAAAACGGAGATTCTATATATATATATTTCTCGCAGATACGCATGATTTTTCTAAAGAAAAACGAAACAAAATTATTTTCTTATACTTTTTATTATAAAAATTATTTAAAAATTGATATTATAAAATAATAGATATAACTTTCAATCTTTCAAGAAAATATTAGAGACTCTGGTCAAAAAAATGAAAAAATCTATTATATTCTTTTCTAAATATTTATTTTATTTAGAGTGATTTAGATTTTTCTCTTCTTAAATATGATATTATATATTTATTGAACTCACATAAACTGTACATAGTAATGCCAAGATGAAAATAACGGTCTTCATTTTTTTCTTTTAATCGATTACGTTCAAGAAACGATTGTTTCGATGCTATTACTATCATGTCATTTTTATATCCAGAATATCTTATGATAACGAATGATAATGTGACATTACTCAACTTTTTTAATTAAAACAGAGATTAATCTGAATGATATAACTGATGTACAAGTGTTATCGAATATGTTGTCAAATACGTTTCAATATTGTCTCTTATTTACAACAAGGAAATGTACTTTTTTAAAAAAACTTTAGAGACAAGAAATATTTTGTATTTGTTTAATATTTGTCTCTAAAAAAAGATCAATACGTAAGTTTCGGATCTCAGGAAAAAGAGCACTTGCGAAAGAAAAACAAAAATGTTAATGTATCGTATACTACAATACAATTATAATTATCAGAACGTGTGATAAAAAAATACAAGTATTTCCGATCTTATTATTATCATAAACATAATCCAGAAAAAATATATTTTTTATAACATCAATTTGTTTAAACAAAAAATTTTAATTACATAAACGAGTTCCTTCTTGTAAAGGATAGCATTTCTTTCATGACATAATATTATCCCCTTTATTCATAATGTATTACAAAAATATACTTAACGGGAGACGCTACCGCGTCTGCTAATAAACATAATATAGAAAATATATATGGAATTTTCCGAATTTAATTCTTTCCATTGTATTATTTTTCTTTTTTTAAATTCTTTAATCCATATAAAAATTTTTTAATTTAAAAAAAAATTTCTTTAAAAGACACTTTAAAAGACATCATTTTATTAAAAAATTTGTTTATACATTAAAAAATGTATACGTTTAAAAGTTATTTTTAACATATAAAAAAAAGTTGTCAAATTTTTATTTTCAGTATAATATAAAAGTAATATAAGCAAAATATAAAAGATTATAAAATTATTACAGAGGAAGAAAAATTTATTTAAATTTAGTAGAAAAAAATCGATGTTTTAAAAAATCATTTTATAAAAACGGAAAAAAAATATCTTGAAAAAAGTTAATTATAAAATTATGCATATTAAAAAATATTTTTAAAAAAATATAAAAATATATATTATGTTAAGATATATTGTAATCATTAGAAAGTTTATCAATCACAATCAATTAATAAGATTCATTTCTATTTTCATAAAACTAATACAAAATTACAAAAAACATATATTCAAAAAGAATATTAAAATATGTTTAATCACACATTTCTAATCTAGCGCACTTTGTACTCATCGGAAAAAAGAACAGTATCTTTGTATGCACTCTACTGCTCGGAGTAAACACGAACGATAATGATTTGTATATAAATGCCTAAAAATCTTATGTATCTAACGCTTTATTTTTCATCGTGAAAACAGAATTATTTTTCATTAATAACACATACACACACACACACACACACACACACACACACACACACGCACGCACGCACACACACGCACACACACACATATATATAAAGTCTTGTAAGGATATTAGTTACATAGAGATTTGCATGGCTGCATGTGTCAAATCTAGATCAAATTCATCCAGACATATATATCAGATTTTATTTGATTGTCACCTCTCGAAAGGCAATGATAAATCATTGAGATATTTTTGCTGAAAACTTTTGATATAGCCGATTTAGATCCAGCGTTAAAGGTTCTATTTAATTCTAGGAGACGAAAATTGAAATAATGGAATGTAAAAGAAGCGTTTACGAATGTGATAAAGCTTTGTTTATTACTCTTCCATTATACATTCGACTTACACTCCGATTTTTATTTTCATCAGGGAAGTTATTATGGCAAAGATTTCTTTCGGTTTACCATTACCTTCCGAAAGATGACATCAAATAAAATTTAATATGTGTATATCGGATAATGACAGCATCAATACAGTGCGGTAATTGGTGCGCAAAAAGAAATTATATTTAGGTATGAGAAAAAGTTCGTGGCGTTTTTTAAATGCCATCTAACGGAAAAAACGCCACGAACTTTTTCCCACACCTAATATATTATATATA
>NW_017259295.1:339703-358046 GCF_001594045.1 Atta colombica
GTACAACCTTATTTGTATTTGTAAAATTTGTATTTGCCGTACAAATTTTGCAAATATAAATAAGGTTGATGTTCGTCAATCATTGCACATCTTTATAATATGTAAATTTTATTTATAGTTTTTAAGTCTGAGAGCCCAATTAATATTTAAATTTTACATTTTTGATATGTGTTTTGAGTGCTGGGTGAATTTGATCAGATCTTTGGTACACAGAGCAGTTACGCGACGCTCTAAGCTACGATCACCACACTTATTTTTTCTTGTTTTTAATGTAAATAAAATATAAGATAAAATTACGAAGGAACAAAGATTTACAAATCTGTCTGGCAAATCTATCTGGCGAAGTTGAAAAAAAAATCATTTTGTTTAATCGAAGAAAAAAATATCTCAAGAAAAATTAACTATAAAATTACTGTAAATGTTAAAAACTTCGTTCGTTTAAAAATTTCCATTACATTAATAGATTTCTATTTTATTTTTTTTTTAACTAAAAAAATCACTAAAAAGGATATTTTAAAAATGTATAAGATATATTATGTAGATTGTACGTGTATATATAATACATTTTCTTTATTTATTAGAATTCTGAAGAACTGTATTCTAAAATTTTTGAAGATCCTATATTTATGGGGAAATATTTTAATATTTTTAATCTATAGAATAGGCACGTAACGCTGATTCTCAAGAAATGTATAATTTTGCACCAAAAAAATCATTCATCGTTAAAATACTTGAATCTCCAATCAATTTTTATTAATGAAATATCGATACTGAAGACCAAACATAGAATGAAGATTGATACGTATCGAATTCGCGCATATTAAAAAATTGGTAGTAGATTAATATTAAAATAAATTGGTTATTCATCGGAAAACAACATCCCTGTCATAATGGGTATCGTCCAAGCACTTATCAACAAACGCGAGCTCTTCATGACCCCAGTCACCCAGAAAGAACTACCATGCGTTCCCTGTTTGGAGGAGGTGGACAGGAAGCCTGGTAACCCCAGCAGCTTCGAGGATCTTCATGCAAAAACTAAGGAGCTCTATCCGCAGAACTTCGAGGGCGCATATCTATTGTTGAAGAAAACTCTGAGCAAACACTTCAACGTGACTTATAAGATTACCCTGAGTTCTGTGACACCGTATGGCCTCATAGTCGGTGTGAATTATGTTGGTACCAAGCGGGTAGGACTTACGGAGAAGTACCCGGTGATTTCAGGTGAGATTACGCCCAGTGGTAACATGAGCGCCAGCTTTGTGCACACGCTCGGCTGCAGATATAGATTCAAGCTCGCTACACAAATCCTTGACAAGAGATACAAGGCGTTCAGTTCCGGACTGGAGTACCGCTCGGATGACTGTACATTGGCGCTCACCCTGGCGAATCCAGATCTCATGAAGCTGCACGGCACCCTGGTGTTGCACTACTTGCAGGCAATTACGCCGAGGATCACTCTCGGCACAGAAGTCGCGTGTTTACGTGGTTCTCTGATACCCGGCGGTCAGCAGACAGTGATGTGTGCCGCATTCCGGCACAGTACCGGTCCCACCACATTATCTGCCACGTTCGGCGAGGCTGGTATCCATATTTGTTACCATCGGAAAGCGAGCCAGCAGTTACAGCTCGGAGTTGAGATCGAGACAAACACACGGATACACGAGTCTATAGGAACAATTATGTACCGCTTAGACATTCCATACGCGAACTTTATTTGCCGGGGATTCGTCAATTCGGAGACCAGCATGGGTGCCGTGTTCGAGAAGAGGCTGCACCCAATCCAGGAGGCCTCGTTAATCATAAGCGGCTTTCTGAATCACAAGAAGCAGCAGTTCCGCGTCGGTGTCGGCCTGAACATCGGTTAAAGACATCCCTTAATCCCTGACCAGGAATAAACAGAACAATACTACATACTGAAAATTTTGGACATTCAAAACGCTGCCTTCTTCGTAGAATCTTAGAAGCTTTTATTTCATGTATCCTAATATCATCCGGATAGAAAAGAGATAAGCCGAAAGTTTCATGTATATGTCTGATTCAGCTAAAAAAAAAATCATTTTCCAAAAATTTGTTTAGATATTGACATATAAGCCTCGCATGTACTGGAATACGATTTTGATATGCACTTTTACAAACGAGAGAATATTTACACACGGAACCTATTAAATATTTATATTGTTAGATCGTTTGGAATGTAAGTTTTTTTTTATAATAATATCAAACACAATTATATGTAATATAGTTAACTAATTTCAATTTCACTCATTTGTTTTATAGAATGTAATTCTTTTTATACTCAATAAACAATGAACATTTTTAGAATTATGATATTTAAACAATAATGCTTTGATGGTTTTTAACCGACATTAAGAAGACAAATCAATTATTTTAATCATCTCCGTTAGCTATTCGTTCGTCTAAATTGTCTTGTTCTGCGTGCAAGGCCATAGATTTCAATTTATCGAAATTCGCTTCGAACTTGTCGTTCAGAAGTCCATTTTCGTCGGCATATTCTAAGATATCACAGATTAACGGTGATTCGACTCCCAGAACGTATTCACATGTTTTTGGTTCCAATAAAAATAATGATACACTAGATGGACTTGCAGTATGGTTCTCCACACATTTTAATTTTACCTAAAACAAACGGTAAGGAAAGTGAAATAAAATTATAGATATCTGCAGACATTCATAAGAAGAATTTTTGATTTGGAAAAAGATTGGCGCAGACCAAAACTCAAGAATTTCAGCATTTTAAAGCATTTTAAATTTTGCGACATCCTAATTTGGAAAATGTTTTTATCAATTATTAAAAAAATATTCATTTTGTTTTATTACAATCAATAAAAATATAAAAGTTTCTCTTGTAATTATCACATAAAATGAAATTGAAAGATGATTTTTATCTTTTTCCAAATCAACAATATTTTTTAAATTTCATAGCAACGCATACTTCAGTTTGTCTAGAAGTTCCAGTCTTATCACAACTACTTCCATCGCTGTAAAAGTGTGAGAGGTGTTTCCTTAATTCTAATGGTTTGGGTTTCTTCTGTGGATGCGCGGCGATCCATTCCAAATGCTTCTGTTTGTCAAATCTACCAAGATTGACAATCGTCTTTGTACCATCTCGTTCTATGTGGTACTGAACGACAGAACGCCCGTAACAAAACTCGTACTTCCACCAGCCGTTGCCCTAATAATTAAAAAAACACCGTTAAAAAATACATTGTTCAAAACGAGTGATAGCTAAAGATACATACTCCGTGCAAGCAATTCTTTCCACTAAGGAAATTCTGGACAGGACTAACTTCGGCAGGACTAATATTCTGATCAGTTTGCATTGCACTGATAGATTCATCAATGTTATCATGTTTATCTGGGACATCTAGTGGATGTATCTCAACCCTCACTCTTGGCTCGCCATCCTGTAATCAATTCATTACAATAAATTCTACGCGTGAAACTATATAATTGATATTTATAAAAAAGATTTTGATTATGAAAGAATTATCATCGTGCATAAATTAATGTGCAAACTGTACATGATGAACTCTAAACATACCATGATATAATAGATTATTTCAAGTGCATAAAGTAATTACATATTATTATTATTATTATTATTATTATTATTATGTGTTTCTCATTCAATACTGTTATTATACAACGTAGAAATGATAATGGCAACACAATTCCACAATATTTAAAGCAATATGTGTAAGAATAAGAAATTATATGTTATGTAATAATACTAAATATAATTTTATAAATGCCAAAAAAGGCGAATTAAATATTGATAAAGTAATAGTGGACAACATATCGAAATATGTAGATTAAGAAGGGACAGAATGAAAACAACATTTGCACAAAGTAATAGTACTACATAATGATCAACAAGCGTTAATCCTGTTCCCATATATGCAAAATATTCTGACCTGGCCCTCCTTATCTACATGGAGGATTGCATACACTTTCTGCGGCTTGTCATCCTGTGCAACAAATAATTAAGACAGTAAATAAATGGTAAAATGAGAAATGAAAAGAAAGAAATCCTTAGTATCGAAAACTAAAGTTCACAGAATACTATTAAAGAATGCTATTATCAAAATTATACAAGCTTTAGTTAAATCTAAGTGTATTAATAATTTAAAGAATAAAAGCAGTGTTCTCTGTATTATGAAATTTTCAGATCTAAAATCATTAACAAATTTTAGTACGTGACGCAAGCTTCTCTGTTATTAAGAGGATCTTAAAGATGTCTGTTTTATTGATTTAACAAGACTTACATCATATAATTTATATGTCATTGACACATTATTATGTATTACTGCATCAATATCGTGTGCATTCATATGTACAAATTTTCTAAGTAATTTTAAGTAATTTTCTAAGTAATCTTTCATATTAGGTATCTAAACCTAATAATTCTAAAAAACTTAACATTATTCATAATCCCTAACCAAAATTGTTTTAGACGTACAAAATATAAAATTTATATAGAAAGCAAATACTGTTATGAATCTACACCATTGTTATGAGTTAAACTAATAACAAGATTATAATTTTCCAACTTTTTTCATTTTTGACATAAAGTTGATTACATTACTATTTATACTTTATTTGTGGAAAAGAATTTTTAAATATGTAAAGGCAGTTAAAATATAAAAAATATAGAAAATAATCGCCTTCGGAGGTCAATAAAACACGTGACTTTAGAATCCCTTTAATACATATCGTTATTTTGCATAATACTTGGCTCAACTAATAAAAAACAGAAAAGATATAGTTATTAATATATATGCATAAACAAAGTATAAATATGTGTCAAATAATATTTCAAGGAAAGTAGAAAGTAAAGAAGAAGCTTAATAAAAGAGTCTGCAAATATCAAACTCTTTGCAGATTTACCCTCGCTTGCTGTCGAATTTTTAGACTTTCTAGTTCCATCATCATAAGCGACTTTGGTTTCTTTGGTGCATTATCCACAGGCTGACACGTAATTTGATTCTCCCCAGTGTCTTGTGGTTTGTAATCAGGATGATTGCACAATACTGGCGATAGAACAATCGCTTCATATTCGCAGGACATGGTTTCCTTCAGCGAATACACATCGTGTTTACCATGTTTATAACAGACGTACAATACCTTGACAGTTCTCGGTTTGTTATTCAAATCACACATTGTACCATCAGTCATCTCAATTTCGACGTACGGCATGTTAATCCCATCGATCTTCTTGATGGGTATATATAACTTCCTGTTTGGATTCTTCGCCTGTTCATCATAATAGGCCGAGAGTTTTGCTCTTTGTGCTTTGTCCAGTGTGCCGAGATAATATTCCTGCATCTTAATCTTTTTTCCTTCTCTGTCTTCATGATACTGCCGTACGTATCTACCGTGGCACAATTCGTAAGTCCAGTATGACTCTAGCTATGTGTCAAAATTAAATTCAGGTAAGAAATTAGCAATGAGCGATGTTTATTAATAAAAATCTATACAGTATACTTTATCTCAGGAATATCCTTGGAACATTTTAAAGACATGATTAGACTAGAGATTGAAATTAAAATTGAATTGGAATTTAACCAATTAGAAAAGATAAAATCAATCTCAAATTTAATAAACTTTGCTTTGATTGTTAAATTCCAATCTAATCTCAATCTCAATCTCCAGTCTGATCATGTCTTTAGGATCCTTGATCTGTATAATCCTCAGTCAAATTTGAAAACAAATTGTATCAAATGCTTACTGCAAATTTTGTTGATAAAAAAATATCAAATTAATGCAAATTCTGTTATATTTAATGACATCAAAATAGTGGCATGTATACAATAAAATTCATTACAAAGTGTGACATCAAATTGTAACAGCAAAATAGAACAAAGTTTGCTGACAATCTGACAGCAAGAACCAAAATCGATTAAAATTTTGATTAGTTTTTATCGACAATTTGATCTCTTATGTCAAGGAAGCTTTTTTTATTAGCACAACACAAACTTAATGCAGACAAATTTAATGCAATTGATATCAATTTGCTGAACATTTTAATAGAATTTACCAGCAATTTATAGACAAATTGCTAATATTTTGTTGATTAAGCCAATATTACATTTTTCATATAACGAATCTTTCACATTTAATTAATTAACAATAGAATAGAGATTCTAAACCCTAAAACCTCTGTCCGTTCTCTAAATTCTTTGAAGTAAGATTTATTCCAAAGAATTTAGAGTCAATTAAAACACCTGAAAAAGTTGTCATGCGACAAATATAATGTTAAGCTGATGGAAATGTACCACAAAACAAATTAGAATCAAGAAAAATGAGAATAATAGATGATAAATGCCTATGTCGCATACCCTATAAGAGCAACTATTTTGAGCAAATATCGGTTGGAGTAGCTGTATTGGATTTGGCCCATCATACGTTTCGCTATATTCATGTTCCTGCTCAGTTGCGTCCGGGATGACGCACTTGTACCGCTCGTTGTTGGCGGTGGTTATGAAATATGGCTCCGCGTTCGTGTGAGATTCCTGAAAGGGAGAAAAGACCCGGAGCACACGTCGGATAAATGACGATATCGTCGCTCGAGAGTCCACGGGGATCGGTTAGATAAGATCTGCGCCAGGTGTACTCACCAGTAAATCTGCGTCACTCTTCCCGGGCCAGTTGATCTTGAATATGACCGTGTCGTCGAAGTGCCGAAAATCGTGTCCGTGAACGAGGGTGATCAACACACACAACACATTGTAGATATCCCAATAATTTCCCCACATCTTTCTCGATTATTCTATCATGTCATATCATGTTTTGATCGCCAATCGCCGCAAATACGCCATACGGTAATGTGCGTCAAACATGTATATAATTGACAGCTGCGCAACCTGTGCTTCGTGTCCGCTCGCGATTGCGCGACGATTAATGGACAGCAAGGAGGGGGACGAATGAACTAGGGCGTTTTCATTCGGAGAAGGAAAAAGAAAAAAGAAGTAGCACAATCCATTCCCATCGTTCGGTAATTTTCTAGTGTACCACCAATGGTGCATCAGGACTACGACCGCTCACTGAACTCTTGTATCTGTTTGATCTATATTTTTAGTTCTAACAGAATATGCCAATAAGATGCAAGAGTTCACTGAGCGCTCAATATAATGTTATTTTAGTAATATAGAGCTTTAGTTTAATGCACCTAATGAGAATATTTTATATTAAATTAGTCAATTAGTTATGTGGGAAATTGACATACCATATGAAAAAGCAGAATGTGATTCTTGTCAAAATGATTTAATTAGTTCCTAAATTTCTATTTGAAGTTATTCCACAAACTTCAAAGACTTTTCACACTTTTCAAATTCTAGATCTAATATTCTGATTGGATGATCTAAAAGAATATACCAATAACAATAAATGCTCACTCAACTGTTGAATCCGCTGAACGCAGCCAATGAGCGTCGAGCATCAACATGAAAAGGCACTTTTAGTTAACCAACTTCCGGAAAAGTTCACGTTTTTGTCACCAGGTGTTTCCGCTGATTCAGAGTCAACACTCGTCACTCTTGTCGAGCTTTGACAATACACGGACGTTCGGTTTCATGACGAGAGATCGGCTCGACGCATCGCGGGATATTTCGTGAAGATTCAGAGCAATTTTTTTCCCCTTGTTTCTCATCCGTTCTCAGGGCCGACACGAGGAAACGAAACACGTAATATCTCTCAGTGCTGAACAAAACAATGTCGGATACACGGCGACGTCGTAAATCCAATCAGTCATGCGGTTCCGACGATCTCTCGGATTCGTACGAGGAGCTAAACGCTACGAAAGAAACTCAAGTAAGTGGAACTCGATTATCGCCGGGAGGATAGTCCCTGAGAGACGAATCTCGATCCGCGTGAAGAATCCACCCTCGGATTAGCGTTGCGTTTCCGCGCGTGCTTCGCGATTTTCTCTCCAAACCTCAGGCGAACTTTCTCGTACGAAAGATCGAAGACGAGAATCTCTCCAGTTGAAAACATGCAGCGATTAGGAAGACCGATTATTCGACGCTTATTAATTTTATCTTCAATCAGCGTCATGAAAGTTTATACTTTATGGCTTAATCGTGGAGGTCGTGGACCAGTACTGATAGAGATTTCATCTTTTTCTTATGAATTATTTGTAGTTGGATGTTTTTTTCTGATATTTCTTTTTTTTCAATTTCGTTTTTATCAATTGCTTCATCGACTTTATTACTTTTAGCTAAGGATACTTTAGCTGAAAGAGAGAGAGAGAGAGAGAGAGAGAGGGGGGGGGGAGAAATTATTGGTTTTTGATTTGCTTGGATGTATCAATTCATTCAGAATGAGTTGCATTCAGTTTATATTATTCTGTTAAAATTAAAATTTATGCCCATATTCAGACTCTTGTACTTAAGGCTTACTTAAATTTATCTTTAGATGTTCAGTAGCCAATGAAATAATTCATAGAGTATCTGAAGATAAATTTAAGGAAGTCTTAAATATAAGGCCTGACTATAAATATGGGTATTAGTCTTATTTATTAGATAATCTCTTAGGTTTTATTTCATTATTTAAAATTATTTAAAATTAATTAGCAAGATATGTATTATTGAATATTAGAATTAGTAAAAAAATGTTACAGTTAATCAAATCTTTCGTTTGCAGAAAGTTAACTATTAATCTGCAAAAGAATTATTGCAAGATTAATTGCTAGTTCAGATATATATTTTAGTACATACTGTACAGTTTTATATTAAAAAAATATGAAGAATAGAAGATAATGAGAAAGAGATAAGGAGAGAAAAATCAATTACCTCCACTTTAATTAGTTTAACAAGTTACATACAAAAGCATTGTTTTCTGCTTTTTCTTTGATCATAAATATTGACTAAATAGAGAGAAAAGATTACATAGATAGCTAATCAGTGGAATCAATCAATAGGTTGAAGATAAGAACTAATGTAGAAAAGTAAAAAAATATTTATACATATAATTGACATATTAAAAATACACAATCAATAAATAATTAATACAAATAAATTCTGATTGACATTCTATTGATATATATTTAAGCTTTCAAAAATAATTTGAAACCAGGATTTGATATATTATATTGACCAATATTCTTTCTTTCTATAGAGTAGTGAACAAACCGATGGACATCAAGATTCAGAATGTGACATTTATGAAAGCGACTCAGACGCCGAATCACAAGAAGGCGGGGAACAACGTGAAAGTGGAGATGGACAAGAAGAGGAAAAACCACAGAAGAAGTTGGACGATGACGAGGACAGACGTAACCCGCAGTATATACCAAAACGAGGAACGTTTTATGAGCATGATGATCGTACAACTGATGAAGTAACTGAGAATAACACAGAACAGCAGACGAATGCAAAAGAAACCAAAGAAAAGAAGGTGTGGAAAGATAAGGAAGACAGATGGGACCACGATCGATACAATGACGAAGAGCAAGCTCCAAAAAGATCTGAGGAATTGATAGCAACATATGGTTATGATATTAGAAATGAAGAAGGGCCACCTAGAGCTAGAAGGAGAAGAAGATATGGGTGAGTTTATCAGGAGTTTTGTTTTCTTTAAATCCCGATTTTTTTTATCGTGTTATATATATGAGACATATTTTTTTAGTCGTGGACCTAACAAGTACACAAGGAATTGGGAGGACGAAGACGCTTATGGAAAGACTACAACTAGTAGAGGAAATAACAGACGCTTCCATAAAAATAACGAAGATTTTCCCGCTCTTGGTAATAGTAAGGTAAATGTCGTGAAATATACTTATCACAATTAATTATTACAAGTTTTATCACTTTTTCTTTGTGATATAGAATACTCCAAACAAAGTAGAGGAACCTGTAATTTCGTCAGCTTGGTATAGCAGCAAGAATAAAACACAGAATAAAACTCAAAACTTCCCACCGCTTCAATCCCAACAGGATAATGCAAAAACTAAGCCTGCTATTGCTTCCAATACATCCACGTATGTGTAATAGATTTTTGTATTTATAAACAAGTTTTTTTATTGGTAACAAAGTGATATTTTGATGAAAATGTTATTACAGAAGTGAAAATAAGACGTCAGATGAATCCACTAATACATCCTGGAAAAAGGATAGTAGACACATTACTCAAAATCAAAATACAAATGGAAATACTGGTTCTGGCGATGCAGAAAAATTGACTAATACCAAGCCATTATCAAGGGAGAATAACAAGAGGAACACTCAGGAGTCTGTAAGCTTGGTCGCAAGTAGGACACGTGGAAGAGGTTTCAAATCCAATGCTAATAACAACATGGTCACTAACAGAATAGTTGAGAATAAAGCGAAAGGGCGCGGCCCGGGTCCGGTTACAATAGAGAATCGAAGGAATAATACCGCGCAGCACAATGAAGAGCACCAACTTGCTCATGATATGAAACAACTTAATATTAATGATGGTAGTCAGTATCATCAACCTGCACGACACAACAGTGAGTTTTTGTCAAGTACAATGATATTTAAGAAATAAGAAATTTTATAGATATATTCATAATAAATCTTTGATGATAAAGATCATCACACATAAAAAGATTTTATGCAAATTAATCAATCACAATTACGTTTTAGAACGCTCGATTGATCGATATGTTTATGAATTAAATTGTTTATATTGTCCTTAAGACTTGTAAAGAATAATTTAAAAATCTAATTTGAAAATTTGATAATTAAATGGATGTAAAAATTGATTTTGACATTCTGAGAAACATCTTTAGAAATATAAACGTAAAAAAAGAAATTGTTCCTTCTTCCAAACAATATCTTCTTATTAATGTTTTTAGCTTAAATTTTTATTACATAACTGCGATGTCTAATTTTTATTATTTTCTTCTAATTTATATAGAAGGTTTTTTCACATCCACCAATCAACACAGATCAAACACAGTACCCCCTAGAATGCAACAACAACAACAACAGCAACAACAACAGCAATCACATCAACAACAAACGCATTCGTCACAGCAAACATTACAGCAACAACAACAACAGCAGGATAGTTCTGGAAATAGACCTAAACGATATTCCAGTCTTCGTCAACGACCTACTATTACGGAAACTTCCGCACAACAGAATTATCCATCTCAACATGCCCAACATGGATATTTTCCACCTCAAGGTAATGACGCATATTGATACTTTATCTTTCTTTAACGCATGTTCCTAATCCATTTCTTATGATATATGCTTTTACATGGCCTAATACAAGCATGTACTTAAAATTAATGTGTCGCTTGTGCATACGCGTACCTAGCTGGAAATTCAAGAGCCGTTCTAGAATCTCAAGGTAAGAAAAAATTATTATACACACATACATATATGTATAAAAATAAAAAATAAATATATAAAAGTTATTTAATTATCTCTATCTAAATATATTAAAAATAATATATTATTTTCATTATTTATTTGACGAAATATTGCAAACTAATTTATCATGCGTGAACGTTGCAGGTTATCCTCAAAGTCATTTTGAGCAGTCTTCTCCGGTTGCTCCAGCCACTGCACCCATGGCAGGGCAACCTGTTATTTCTCTGCCACCTGGTGGACAAGCTGCTAGTTATGCGCCACCACCATTCTTAGTACCACCACCGCAATTCATACCACCTCAAACAGCACCACCTAGTATAATTAATTACGTTCCTGGTCCAAATGGCCCGACATTTCCACCAAACTTTCAAGGCTATCAGGGATATAATCCTTCAGTACAGGTGAGAAAAATAAATGTTTGTAAATACCAAAAAGAAAAAGAGAATCGTAAAATGATAAATCAATATGAACATTCTATATTTAATTTTATATTGCATATTTAATTTTACTGTATTTTAATACTGCAGCCTCAGGGTCCACCGCCGCCTCAAGAATTGTTTCAACCGCAAGGATGTACTTATTATAGTCCTGCGCAACAGCAACAGCAACAGCAGCAAGCAGCTCCTTTGCGGCGACCGAAAGCAGCGATACCTATTCTTCCACCACCTGATAATCAGCAGAGCGGTCGAGGAAGAGGTAGAAGCACTCAGTATCAGAATAATCAATCTAGCAGTAACACGCAACAACAGACTGAACAAGAAGCCAAGAGTGGTAACATGGTGGAAAGTGACGAAAAACCTGTGCCGGGACAATTCGACAGTGCTCAAACCGAGCAGCCGAGCACATTGAATCAGGAATCCCAGAAAGATCAAGATATGGAAATCAGAACAGTGAACAATATCGACCAAGAGGTAGAGATGATTACTAATGCTGACTCTCATATAAATATTGACACATCACCCATTAAAAAAGATAACTTGGACGATAGCGTCAGTGTTAAGGAACTATTAGAAGCGACTTCTAATGAAAAGAATACGGTTTCGCACAGTCCAACGACATTGGCTAGCGTCGAGACTGAATTAGGTAACATTGAATCCGCGATTCCCGAAAGTACCATTGTTGAGAAAGCTGCAGCCTAAAAAGTGTGATTATTATTGCGCTTCGTATTCACACGTCTCTCTCGCGATTTACTGCGAGTTAAAGTGTCACTTCGTGGATTATACACGACGCGCGTAGGCGAAACGTCTTATAGTTCAATTCGCATATCCATAATTGTATATTTATTCTGTAATGCAATTGTGCATGCAATCTTCGCTATAGAATCAGGGACGCAGAATAATTATTAATTCAGCCAATTTATATTCGGGGAAGTGTGTTAGTGAATTATATTTTATAACATCGAGTGACGTTAAAATTATGTTCTCGAATGCAGTTATTGCAGTAAACTAGCTATCTGACATGTACGTCGCGATTCACAGCTTTAAGGCCGCTGATCCGCCACTATAGCCATTTATACATTAATTTAAAAGCGAAAGATTATATATGATTTATTTTGTGGTATTTATGTTTTATATGTTTTATATTTTGTGTATCAAAATTAATTAGAGCCTTACTCGCGTATGAGTCTCGTTGAAAATGGGTTTATGAAATACCGTATAAGGTAAGAGACCAAGATGATACATACAATGCATGTAAATTAAATTAAAATTGCGAATAAAATAAAAGAGATTCATTTCCGTAAAAGAAAAAAAAACGAGATTCGTTTCCGATATTTGTTGTTGGGAAATTTTTTCTTACTTTATCGAAATGGATTTTTTCATACAATATAACATGACTGCAGTGACGGATTCGAAGCTTTGAAAGCTTTACTGATTATTACTTAGGGGTAAAGAAATTTTTCAAAGAATCGATACACGAATTAAACTAAATGCTATTAAATATAAGTTTAAAGCATGTAAAAAGTGTATTAACTTATAGGAACTATAATCCGTATTTGTAATAATATCTAAAATAGTAGCCTTGTGCTAACGTTATTGCCTGAATTATGAAATAACGATGAAATAACTTTTCATATACGAAGTCTACTTATAACTGGTCATTATTTAGCGAGGAATGTTAATCGTGTATTGATATAATATACTCGGCAGCTCTGCGCGGGCCATGACTGCGACACGATATAACTGACATGTTATAATCCTATATACATATACTTTTTTAATGTTATGACTACCTACAGAGCAGAAATGTTTGTAGTTATAATATTAACAAAATACAATTAATTGAGTAACGTAAATGTGCATCTTTGTACATGTATAAAAACAATTTTCTTTTTTTTTTATATTCAATTTGAATAACATTTAACATTTTTGTTCTTTTCGTCTGCCTTCTTAACGCATTTCTGCATTCCTCTTTCGATTTCCAGCCTCGTTTGAAAAAAAAGTGAGATAAATTAACTAGTTAGTTTATTTTATAGGACAGAAAACATAAGAAAGTAACGGAAGTGAACAGATTTAATGTCTATTTAGTTTTTTTCTTTCATATTATAATGAATCTTTTTTTATTATATTTTATTTACATGCTTTAAGTTTCACTAGCCGTTTTTGCACGTTCTACAGAGATACAAATCGACCGTTGTCATAAAGATAGTACAGAATATTTTTTTTTCTTTCGCAATATCAATATTTGCGCATCTAAGGTCTAACTTGAATATATTAGAGTATTTAATTAATGAAGTAAGACAATTATTTTTGCAAATATATTACAAAAAACAGCGAGAGAGCGATTGAGACAAAATCGATTAATTTTGTTTCTAACTCGCCATGATTAATTACATTTAAGAGTATAACTACACAAAGTTATACAAAGCCTTAAACAAAATTTTTTGAGAAAAAATGGAAATTTTCGGCAGGAAATTTATACATGATGAACGGCACTTCTACGCAATAAAAATGTAAATGTAAGTGGAAACGAAGCGAGCATAAACACATTCGCTGTAGCATATTGTACAGTTTATAAAAAAACTTATATATAATACCACTAGTAATAACTTTATATAATATAACTTTAAGCTTTAAACGTTAGGATTACATACACTTTATTAAACTTTGTAGATATATTTTGATTGAAATGTCGAATGTATTATAGGAAAAAAAATAAATATTACAAGTGACATGAAAAAAACGAGGTATAACTGCTTTAAGTGCCGGAATAGGTATATAATTTTATATTTACACTCTTACGTTTACTTTTTTGAAATTTTATCGTGTGTCTCTTTAGATCTTCACTCAGTTATTAATCTGTGATGTACATTGTCTACATCTATATCTACAGTATAATAAAGTAAAATGTTTAAAGCAGCAAATCTTATCGTGCGGACTCATGTACATTATATAATTGCCTATTACATTAATTGAATACTATACAACTCAGTTCATCTCGATTTAGCAGAACTTCAAGAAAGTTCATTGAACGAGGTTTACTTATATAACAATTTATATAGGAACTACTCGATTACATTTATGGATGTACTGAGCTATTGACTTTAGAGAGATTATATCTTATTCGCTGTACACAAAACGCAACTCGCCGAATATTCTTTTACTTACAATTTTTTTCGATAATAAATATGAACTTTTTCTTCTGAAAATGATCATTTGTCGCAATTTTTCTCAATTTTTACCTACTTTTGCCCGTTTTGTCTTAATCTCTTAAGAATCAGTTTCTTTCGTTAATTATTGAAAATCTGTAGATGTTTTGGTATCGTTAAGAGAAACTGGATTCCACTAATTGAAGAAATTGTGTAGAAGAATATTTGGCGCAGATTTAGGATAACGAGAAACGAGACTCACTCCTGTTTCTCGTTGTTTTGCGCTATGTTGATTATGGCACTGAGAGGTATGACCTCGGTGCTTTGCCGAACATTATTGTTGTTGGACATGGTATGAATCGACCTCGTGTAATTTCGAGATCTCTGTTTGAGCGGATCCGAGATAACCGTGACGTATCCGCTTTTATGGACGTAAGTCCCACCACAGTTATGGGAACATCGGAAGGTACGCTTGAACTCCTTGCGAAACTTCCCTGAAAAAAAGAACGTACACGTATCATGTAATCATCATTTGAGTTTCAAATCGAGATATCTACCTTTGTATAACGTAAAAGAAAAGTGTGACATAGACGAAAAATATAAAAATTATGCGAAGCGTTAAATTGTGATCATTTGCTTTAAAAGAAAATATAATAAGATTTGTGACTTTGTACTACAATATATTAAATTTAAATGCTGCGGAATTATCTTAGCATAGAGGACATTGCAGTCAATAGATAAGCATGAGAAAAATGAAATGTAAAAGGCTTATGCGGTAAAAATTTGACACTGTACATTCCAATATTTACATTATCTACAGTCTTAAGCTGTTCAGGATTTTACATAAAGGAATGAATTATTAAATATTATGTTACAAAAAGATTGAATGGAAGGGAATAAAATATAATCGAGAATTTTTAAGGTAATTGCTAACTTCGAAGATTAGACATACTTAATTTAATTTTACTTAGTACATTATTTTTGGTAGAGTTTCACTTGACGCTCTTTAAATCATTTTATTCTTATTGCTTATCAAATGTTAAGCAAGGACAAATGATGCTCGTGAGCATTGTAAGCGTCAAATGGAACACATCCTTATTGAGAAGAAATTACAGCGATTATTTATTTGAAATAATAATTTTTCGATATTTCAAATTTCGTTCCTTAATTAATCTACTGCTGCGATTGGTCCATCATTGCGTTGCGATCGCTTTGACAGATCCGATCACCTTAATTGGCTCGCGCATCGATTGCAGTATCGAAAGTACGATATTGCGATTCTCGAAGTTGGTTTGCGCGATCAAAAGTCCTGGAAGCCTGCAACCTGTAACGTATCGTGGCATTATTCGCGCGTTCGAATCTCTCGATATCTTTCCATTTCTTGTTGATTTTCATCGTTTAAAGATGAATCTTGTGCGCCAGGCTGTCGGCGATGTCGCGCACGAAATTTACTGTAAGGTAAGCGCCGTGTGCCATCGCTATTTCACACGATCATCGTGATTTTGTTATCGGCGGCGATTTTGTTATTCAGATACTTTGCGGGATGACAGACGGGAGGTGGGTTTTTATCTGTTTTCTCCGTTTTTATCTGTTTTCTCTCCAAAATGAATCGAAATACATCGAAAGGATAATATGATATACGACTGCTTTCAGCATTTTTTGCCCGTCATTAGGCCTGTTCTTTTTGGCTGAATTTTTGCATCAGTTCATTTTCCTTCCTCTTCTTTCTTCCTGGATAGAAAAGGAAGAAAGATGAACTGTAAAAGTTTAACCAAAAAGAACAAGCCTATTGTTTCATAATTAGCCTGCTTATTTTCTTCTTTCCTTCGTTTTTCTCTTTTTGTAGAGAATCTCATGTGGGAGATGGAGAAGAATATACATCGGTGATGACGGATTACGAACAGAAAATTGGTATTCAGCTAGGCCACAAATTTGAATTTGAATCTTAATCCTTTTTGTTCCAATCATAGAAATTCCAATTTTTTATTCTTCATTTCTAACACTATTTGATATGAATTTTAAGCTTTGTGTCCACAATGAAGTTGTTAAAAGTCGCTTCGAAATTTCGATCAGAGAACAAAATCATTTGACTAACCGTTACAATGCGATTAGTCAATCCTTTTTCCGTTCGAGATTGATTTTTATCATGGACAAAGTTTCAGTGGCTTAAAAAGAGATTACGCATCAGAGATTACGCATTGGAGATTAAATTCAGCTAATTAAAACAGAAATTAAATTAAATTATTTTATTATTGATACTATTATTATTAACATTAATTATTATTTTATTATTTAAATTCTTAAAATTCTATTAAAATTTAATTTATTTAATTGATCTAATTTTTAATTCCCTATCTCAATTTGCAGCGCTCAATGCGGACTTAATGTGCGCCATTGTGCACCCGAATTAGATTTGTTCATATTGCTTGTAAAAATATTTGCATTTGAAGCTTGTTGATTGACTGCAGGACAAAGGAATTCCCGGATTTTTCTGTTCTATAATCAGTCAACAGTGCTTAAAAAATTCATCGTATGATACATGAAGTGTTGGTCTTCAGTGAGTAACAAACGATATTTCGGTTATTGAAGAGAGAGAAAGCAAAGATTTTGAGTGCAAAAAGTGCAAGCAACGCGGGAGATGCAACGGTATCGTCGAAATTACTGCGCCACGATTGGTCCGTTTCAATATCCGCGAAACTTGTTTACGTCACGCGTTCCCGCTGTCGCGATTGGTCCGCCGCCTCGATATTTCAATACATTTCAAATCGCCGCCAGTTTTGGAAGACGCCATGACAGTTCGCGAAGTCACGTTCAAATCGCTTGGTATTTCTCGCGTAGTTTTGCTTTGTCAAGAGTGAATCTCGCGTGTGAAGATCGAATTGTTCGAAATGCCGCGTATGAAATTCATTATAACTTGAGTTATTTGAGTGCCGTGCACGATCGCCAATTTTGTGACTTCGGTACTTTCGACACTGCGTTTCGATTATTACGGGTCGGAGGGGAGGAATTGAAGTCGATTGGAATCATTCCCGGTACTAATTATCGATTTATCTTCTCATCGAGGTGCATCGGAAGCGCGATTGCCGCTAGGTAATTATTATATTCGAAACCTAACTGCATTGATTTCATCTTTTTGTAATTTTTGATCTAAATAAATATTTCGAACTTCACGTATGCGCAAGATGGCAGCTCTGTTTACAATTCGTACCAGTCGCGTCTCTTAGATTTATTCTAATGACGTCCGATGCCGCTATGTGCTCGATTTTAATTAAAGTCTAATTTTTCATCGGGACGATCATACACATCACGAAATATTCATTCGTTTTAAATATTTCGCGAGAGAGAGAGAGAGAGAGAGAGAGAGAGAGAGAGAGAGAGAGAGAGAGAGAGAGAG
>NW_017259295.1:358146-361801 GCF_001594045.1 Atta colombica
GATATTATCTTCGAAGATTTCGAATTTTCAGAGCGATTTTGATTCAATTGAGCATGAAATCAGTAAATTATAGATAACTTATTCAGTTCAGTTTTTCTTAAATTTCATTAGGTTCATGAACATGATGCGAATGCTATGTGCGGTTATCATTACGTACAGATATCGTTTGATATCGAATTAAATTATATCAGAGAGTTGCTGAATTCGGACATAAAATTTTTGACGTTAATTGAATCTATTCTATTAACGCAAGATTAACTTTAATCTTTGTTTGATTCAATTTATTCTTTGTTTTATCTAATGCCCGTTTCTACTATCGTAGTTTAATAATCTCGATTCAATGAACTCTTTATTTTTTTCCAGCCCTAAGAATTAGAAAAACATAAAGAATAAGTTAACTGAGATTAAAGTTAATCTTACATTGATGGAATCGTTTATGGCACGTTTCTATTAATATAAATTAACTTTAATCTCAGTTCAACTTATTCTTTATCTTTTTCTAATTTTCAGAATTGGATAACACTGAAGAGTTAGTTGAATCGAGATTAAAAAATTAAATTATATTGATAGAAATAGACCTTTGTCTATCAATGTAGAATAACATTAATTTTAGTTTACTTTTTATTTAGTTTTTTTTAGAGAGAAAGAGAGAGAGAGAGAGAGAGAGAGAAAGAGAGAGAGAGAGAGAGAGAGAGTGTGTGTTCTCAGATCGGAAAAAAATAAAAAGTAAATTAAACCGATTAATCTACTCTTTGTAGTACTTTGGTAAAAATATGGATATTAATCAACTTTTGTGATCGTTTCTATCGAATATTTGTATGTACTTAAAACACTGCTTGATTTTGTCACTAGACTATTCTATCAATAGCTGGATAAGCCTTCGAATATTAGGAGATTTAGAACCAGTTTCGATTTTCACTGAGGAAGTTTGAAAAGTTAACTTCGATATCGACGACCATTGGCTTCTGCAATCAGAGTGTCGCAGGAGTTCATACGTTTCACGTATTTCAATTAATCTCTTGTTAGATATGTTCAACATGTCCATATCGTTCACACACATTAATTCTTCTAACAGTTCCTTCAAAGGCATTTTGAATTTGACTATTTTTTGTATTAAACGATCATTATGCGTTTTCATCGCACTTTCGATATTCATATGACGTTTTTCTTTCTTTCAAAAAATGAATACTTATTTCACGCGAAACACGATAATTTTGGAACATAATAATTATTAGAGTCAATTATCAGAGTCACTTTGTGATTGTTATCGTTTAAAAGTAAATCTCTTGCACGTGGAAAGATGTGCGTCTCTTTCAAAATATCAACCATTTGTTTGACAAATTATATAATTGTGTACTGTATGCATATCTGATAATTACACACTAATCATTAATATAAAATGTTAATATCATTTCAGTATCAATTATCCGAAATCGATCGAAATTCTCTCGATGAAATTATCATTAAATATTTCATTAAACAAATACAGGGAAAGTATAATCGACGCACGATTAAATTGAATAAATCAACAATCTACTGTGTCAATTATTTTCTGCATTCTCGCCACTAAAAGTAATATTTTCAAGGCGCTCCTGTCTATTAATTATATGTCCGATCTAGTAAGCATAATTTAAGTATAACAATAAGTACAAAAAATAAATCTACTAAAGCTTCATATTTGAAAATGGCCGCATTGAATAGAATATTTATTTTGCAACAATAACATTTATAGCTCTCGACATTCAAATAATAAAATTAAAAGAGTAAATATCTGCGCTGTAATTAGTGCGCTATAATTCTAAACGTTGCACGCATTACAGCATACTAATTCTCACAGTTATTTATTCTCATTTGCCTTTAGTTTTAATTTTATTGTTTATTTTGTAACTTGGAAGTTAAGTTGGAAGTTTTCTTCCTCTAGATCTAGTTGTGTAATCTAGTTGTCCATCAATCAGCGCGAAAAAATCTTTCAATTATTGTGTAATAAACATTTTACTAAATGCGGCCAACATTTTAACAGCGTCTCTCTACATAAGCATTATTTCAATAGATACAATGCAATAAATAATAAAGTCCATACTGCATATGGCTAAATCTAAAACATTATTCTACCTTCAATACTCTTGATTTTCAAATTTCCTAATTATCTTCTAGTAGAGTCTCATTAAGCTTTAGCAATGGGATGGAGTTTAATAACAAATTCGATGTCTGTAAGGCGAAGTGATTGGGAGGGATTAACTACTATTGTATGTACTACGGCTCACCGTTATTATGGCCTAAGCACGATCGGTTTAATGAGTGTCGATATCTGACCCCGTTCTCATCCCACTGTTAAATGCCGTCTCGGCTATAATATTCGCTTGCATGTCAGGTGCGAGGTCGAGATGTATTTTCGATTTCCACGATACTCGCTTCGCCACGCGTCAAAATGGTCGATTTTGCAAGCTCATACGATACCCTTTCGTGTACTCGTCGCTACTCAGCGGCGGATTCCGACGTATCGTCGGCAGCGTCATCGTCCGTTCCTTGCTCGGCGTACCGCACTCCCGAAAACTACGGCGGAACTCCCGCCGGAACTTACCTGTAAAGTAGAGCACCGAATGATTTCCGAGTGTCTTTTTAACGCGCATTGTAAATTCTCTAGCGAGGATTCTCGTTCACCTAATACAGTAGTCTTGCTTAAATCTCGAGTTTCGCGTGTCCACGCATTTAATCCTCGTATTTTGTAAACCATCGCCTAGGGTCCACTAAATCCGTGTTCGCGTTTCTGTTTTCTTCTCTTTCTTTTTTTTTTTTTTTTTCTAATCTAAGTTCTTCTAACACAATCCCGAAAATTTTTATGTAACTTGGTTATACCGTATTATAAAATACTTTAATAACTTTTTTTCTGGAGATTAATACGAGTCGAAAATCCTAATTGAAAAATATTAAGATTACTAATTTTTAAATTATTCTTTTTTTAGCAACATTATCATAAAATGAAATTTATTTTTTCTATTAAAGTATATTAAAGCTTAAAAAATAAAATTTATTTTCGTGAACTTTTTGCATCTTGATAATGTTTAATAAATTAAGAGAAAACAAATTATATTTTTATTTTAATTTCATATTTGATTTTTTATTTTCTTGAATTAAAATTTCATTTTAATCTTATTTTTCCAGAGGATGGAGTCCCATATATAAGGAAACATGGAAGAAGATTGAACGAGGAATTATGTGGTAAAGAAATGGATTTTAAAGTCAACAGTAGCATCGGCTCAAGATTTGTGATAGGTGCACGAGCCAATGATCTTAAGAGGATTATACACATAACTTGGATTACTTCACGGATTACTTTTTCCAGAAAAATACGTAAAGAAAAGTAATAACAATTTGTACTTACGTTAATAAGGCCCAGTTATACCAATGTTACTTTGACTTTAAGCAAGATTAAAATTCTCTGTTTCTGTTTCTCTTTCCTTTTAAAACGAAATCCTTTTAAAGCGAGAGTTTTAAGTCTTGCTTAAAGTCAAAGTAACGTTAATGCAACCGGATCTAAATGGACAAAACGAAATGCAAAACGATAGTGATCTTTTGTTTAATTTGAAACGCGAAAGAATATTCGATTCTCGGAAATACGATTCTCGGAATAAAATTTAAATATATATACATATAT
>NW_017259295.1:361901-370881 GCF_001594045.1 Atta colombica
GTAAATATCGTCTGTTACGCGTATATTTGACGCGAGATATCTCTCTTATGTGTATTTCTCATGATAATACTTTAGAAATATAATTAAATATATCGGATATAAACTATAAAAGCATTAACACAGCGCGAAAATTGTTGCGCAAACTTTAATATAATTGTGTGATCAATAATGTCTATATAATATAAATATAAATATATAATAGTTGTCTGTATCTATCTTATTCGAATGTTTCGGTTTTCTTCAAACCATCATCAACGAATCCTATCATAAATACTATCGTAGATGTCTTAACAATAATTTTGTGATAATGTTGAATTTCAAATCTATGTAAGACTGAGGATGAGCATTTCCCTACTTTCAGGTTGAGAAGTGATTAATCATAATTTGTCTCTTCGTTAAAAAGCCAAATGACTGATCTCATTCTCCACAGTTTCCAAATATAGAAAGTCAATTTGTACAAAGGAACAATAATAAGAAATATAAGGTTTAGTTTAATATTATATGATATAAAATTATAACATATCCCAACGAGAATCAAAGTAATGTCTGACAAGTAATGACGGAATTTAATATACGGACTATGTGTAATAGAAATATTGATACGCGTGTTAGCCAATATTTCCGTGACATACAATTCACGTAAAATATTTCAAATATTTAATATTTTAAAACTAAATATTTTACTATTTTTATATAAATCATGCGAGACACATAAAAGAGAAGTGCTTTGCGTTAAATATACTTAATCTCGATGTTTGTCTTCTTTTTTTTATTACTGATGTTCATTTCTGAGAAAGAAACGAATGTCAGTAATCAAACGTTTGAAGAACAAAAGAGAAAGAAAAAGATCGTTGCGTAGACAAAGTCGACGCGTAATAAACATACTTGCCGCGCTGCGTAATACAAGGTCGGGCGGTCGTCGCGCTATCATTCGAACGCCAGGGCTCAAGCGAAGGGGTAGTGGCTCTGCGTGTTTTTACGTTGCTCGTCGGAATTATATCGCGGCAGATACTAAGAGTCGCGATTATTTTCTTCTGCAATTATTGCAATAATTAATTATTCATTCTCACACCGTGTGATTTTTTAATTTCTTCGATTTCCAATTTCGTTAAACCTCGAGATTGATCAGCGACGAAATAAGAGAGAGACAATTGTAATTATTTCATAATATTCGACGATTGCTTCTTTATAACAATTTCTTTATAACTTAAATGAATACATCATCAATCTTTGAATTTTTCGCGAATTTAAACGTTTTAGGTACTTAATGCGTTTGTTACTTAACGAATTGAGAGTATTATACGAATCTTGAAGTAATTCGAGAAACGCAAAGCTGCTCCATGTGTCATCCTTTTATGAATAAATAATTGAGACCGCAATTAGGAACGTAATACACGGTGTGATATTTCGGCGTATAATATTTCTCCTGAGAATACATTGCAATAGTTAGCATGCGATATTCAACATTTGCCATTTGTGGTATAGGTATACGATACGTAGGTATATATTTACTCAAGGTCGCTTTGCCGTTATCATTTGTAAGGTGAGATTCGAAGTAGGTAGCAACTCGAATCGCTTGAGTAGGTGTTAATTTTCGAAATGCCATTGTGAGAATTATCACAAGACGCAAAATGCAACCATGCGTATGGTTATAATGATTATTGATATTCTCAACCATTGTGGTCACAAACTCCTACAACTAACTTGTTAAAACATAGAAATTTATCCACGTTGAAATTTATTACATAGATGCTCGGCGAAGCTTCTGTTTTCTCGAATTTCATTTCGCAAAGATTCATATTTACCTTTTATTTTAATTCATATCTATTTGCGTTCGAAACTTTCTGTTAATATAAGATAGTAATTCACATAACAGGCGAACTACATTATTATATTTGAACTACGTTATTATTATCATTATATATACATGAAAATGGAAAGGAGAAAAAATACATGAAAATGGATAGGAGCAACAGGTACATTGCTGAAAATTGACCGCGGCTAATTTTCGCAAATTCCCTCTGCGGTACGAAATTCGTTTATTGTATTAATTTCTGAGATATTGCAAGTGTCGAATGTTTGTAGTTTTACGCGATCATACGCAGTCATTTTTTCGCAATATAAGCGTGCGTGAAATAAAAATCAGGAGTGCAATAAAAAAAATTGTGTTCACACAGGTGTTGTGTATGAGTGCAACGAAGTGCAATTTTGACAACTTGTGAGGAGGAGGAGGAGGAGGCCTAGGAGGCATCGAGTGACGGCGGAGCAACCTTGAGGTGAGTTATTTCTTTTTTATATATGTGCTATTTTAATGTATAGCATTCCTTTATTATTTTTTTATCTTTTTTAGATTTAAATGAAAATTATAAAACAAAGAGACTTTTATTTGCAAAATTATGAAATCATATGCTTAACGATAAAAAGATTTAAAAATTATATAATTATTTTAAATATTTTTTTAAAAATATGAATATATAAAATTTAATTTAAGCAAAATAATTATTTTTTTTTAAATGTTAATTATTTTGAATACTTTAAAAATTTTTTTATATTTATGTGTTATAGATTAATTTTGCTGTTAACTTCGCTGTTGCGCATCATATTCGTAAGTAAAGAATCAACTTTTTAATTGAAGTAATTTAGTTCGTGAAAATTATACTAAAACATATAATGAGCTAGGAACATAAGAATATATATTACAAATTAATTACTAGTGAATATTTTTATTGTGAATATAAAAATAATATTTAAATAAGTTCTAAAATGGTATTTTAATAAACCAGAGAATCGATCATTTTTATCACATCTCTATATCTACTATTCTCAATTTTTTATATAATATGATCTACCAATATAATATTTATTTTTCTTATTTTTTTTACATAGATGTAACATTACATATGAACGCAACTCCGCTGCTGCATAGAATAATAAATAACTTTTTATTTTGCTTTGAAATTTATTTTGAATAAATCGGTGAATATTGTTATTTATTTATATAAATAGTTTGAACTCACGATAAATTTTTCATGATTATCATTTTTGAAAAAATTAAAAATATTAAAAGAAAGAAAAAAAGAGTATTATTAATTGGAACATCTCTCTATTGCTTTAAAATGGATGGACCACGACAAATTATAATTAATATTAAGTGAAGAATATGCGTAATTTGCTAATCGTCGATTTATTGTCGATTTGAGTGATGGAGATTTTTATCTTTAAAAAATTATCTTTAAATCCAATAATATACGTATATTAAACATTCTATTTATAAGAAAAGGTTTGCAAAAAAATGAAAATGATAATTAAGAACATTATACAGATATGATGTATTAATAATATTATTTAGACTATTTTAAATAATGTCACATATTTTTTTGTTTTATTATATTTACGAAAACATTCACTGTTAAATTTATATTCTGCAGTTTTAAATTTAATTTAACATGAGTCGCCACTGCTTCTACTCAATCATATCGTTATTTTACACTAAAATAATGGTTACATTTGATACTATGTGTCAAATTGACACGATATAGTGTCAAATTTATCATTTTAATAAAAAATAATGATATATTTTGTAGGAGCGGTAGCGATTTGTTAAATTAAGTTAAATTTGACACTACAGATTTAACATTGACTTAACACAAAAAAATAAAAAGTAAAAAAGAGAAAAAGAAAAATTATAATCAGTAAAATTATCTGACATTTTTAGAACATAAAACTGTAATTAATACAATTATAATTATTTTAATTATTTTTATAATGTTTATATTTTACAATAAAGATCAATTTTATAAAATACAGTAGGAAAACATTGTTTATTTTAAACATGTTACAATTTTTTTTTTTTTTTTTTTTTTTTCGGAAATATTTTTAATAACTTTTAAAGTTTGCATTTTGTTTTTCTATATTTTTTTGCAGAGAGAAATGTTATAAAAAATCTTTCTCCAAAAGAGAGAAAGAATCTTTTCAATATATTATTAAAGTGTGAAAAAGATAGACAATATTTTTTATATTGTCCAGTTTTAATTTACATATTTTTTTAATACAGTATTATAAACAGTACATAGTTTTGAAAAAAGAAATAATATGCTAATGATTATTAATAAATATTAAATTTTATATTATATGCGTCAATTTTATTCTAATTTTTCCTAATCTGTCATTCATATTTATTGATCATTTTTTATTATTTAAAACAAAAACAATATCCAATAAATATTTTTTTTTACAAAATATATTTTTTTATACAAAATATATTTTTTTTTACAAACAGAAAAATATTTTAAGAAAATTTATAGAGCAAAAATTATTTGCGTTATATTAAAGTACTTGGTATATTAACATAGCTTTTATTTTTTTTATGTCAAAAAGAAATTTGATATGATATTGACAATATAATAACGAGATGTTTACATTGAAACAAACTAAAACAAAGACGTATATCGGAAACATGAGATCTTTCTGGTAGTAATAAATGTTCTGTTATTCCGGATTTTATGTTCTCTTGAATGTACATATTGAATTTCAGACGTTATAACGAATAACTGATTTAGCATTTTTTTATTTCATGAGTCTTTTTGTTTATAATACTATTGTATCAGTTTTTCTTTATTACATTAATGTATAATGTCACTGAACTACGAACGAATCTATTAATTTAAAAAATTAACTGAATTGAGGGAAAAACTGATGTACAATGCGCGAAAATGGAAGGCTTTCTTTAAAGAACGAAACTATAACTGAAATCTAGGTGCGGAAATGAAGTTCAAATACGATATGAATGAAGAAGAAAAAGATTTTCTAGAGCTCGATTTACAAGGGATTATACGAAATGGGAGATCCCTAGAAGATACGAAGTGGATCGAATTATCGTCTTGCGAGATTGGACAAAATCGAAATCCGCGACTCATAATTGGAAAGCAATCCGTAGAAAACCTCGTCGAATTGTTTCAGCGAGAAGATTGTGATCGTTCACAGATTATATGTGAATGTTTATATTCTTCTCGATGGAACAATCCCAATCTCATCTTTTGGAAAGCAGTATAAGGGGAAAAAACGGATTTCCTCAAACAGGGCTAGAAGAGCCAGAAACAATTTAAGAGGCGGTCAACGAAGTGCCACTTATCCAGATTCTCTGGGAAAAAGATGTAAAAGATCCACAATGTCATCCACAGAATCGCGGTTTCGCAACGAATCAATTATTTCTAGTATTTTCGTTTTTTAAGGGAAATAAAGTTAATCGATGTAAATTAATTATTAGTTGTAAATAATGGAAATAGTATTTACAATAATATTTGATTTTGTTTTTAGAATCTAAAATACGAGAATTTATTTTATAACATAAAATTTGAGAGTAGAAAAAATGCATTTTAATAAAAAGAATATTAAATTTTGTTTCTGTAAACAATATTTGTATAATATTTAGCAAATCATATTTTAAATTTAATGTTTATTTTATAAAATTAATTTTGGATATCAATCATACAATATTTTGAAATGTTTTAAAATATTAATGTTAGATTTATTTAAAAATATAAGAAACAATATTAATGTATCGTAATATATCATATTGTAAATATAAAAAATAAAGAATGACAGAGTGAGACATGATAAAAATGATCGATTTCCAGGCACATTTATAATTTACTAATTTCATATTTTATTTAAATATTATTTTTATATTTTCAACAAAAATATTTGATGTTTGATTGCCTTCAAATAATGAATTAATTATAAGTGATTATTAATAGATAATTTACGATTATTATTATTAATTATTGATCAGCTGAGTGGAAATTTTTGATATGAAAATGACATATGACAAGTTGATATGCGCATAGCTTACAGATTTCAACAGGTTTATGTCAGGATCATCTACTTTAATTAATCTCCAGGAGATGTCATTAAAATATGATACAATGATTGCACGATACTTCAAGCATACAAAATGTATATTATGATAACGTTTTAATCAGTTTTGCATACGTATTCTCGCTGAAACGTATACAGATTTAATGGACCTGTCTGATATATAGAAGGATTGATATAATCTTCGAATTTAGTTGATATAAGCTTAATAAGTAAGTAAAATTAAATTGTTAATCTTCGAAATTGAGAATAAAATGTCAAGCTTTATAATTGCAGAGAAAAAAATTACATAATTTTTTTAATTATTTTTCGCCTCTAAAAAATAATTAATAAACTAGAAATAGTAATTAGAAATAGAAATATTAGAAATATTTGGCCTTTTTCCGAAAAGCTTCTTTCTCAGTAAAAGATTCAAATTTTTTGATTGTGATTAATTTAAAAATTCAATTCTCAAGATTCTTCTGTTTGATAAGACATTGAGAAAACTCGTTTTCATATTGCGTTCATTATGATTTGCGCAAGTTCATTTAAAGTCCGACCGGAATCGTCTTAGTCTTTTTACGAAAACAAAAAAAAAGTGAAATGAAAATTTTGGCAGTCGTTGCCGCGGGAGTTAATTCAGCGTGAAGAACAGACTAGTTTCGCGCTGTGAATAAGCAGCAACAACGGTAGAGGAATTGCGTACCTCGGACGTGTCATGCATTTTAATAGAAGTCACTTCGTACATTCGGTAATCTTGTATACGGAACTCCGTATCCGGAAAATGTTACCACATATATCCATATTCGCGGAATATTCCAGAATAAATCCGACTGGATCAGAGATTTTTTTTCAACATGACGACGTTCGAGAGACGTAAATTCGTATTCAGAATACTCTTTTATCGATAAATATGCGCTTTTATATTTACAACTCTATAGTATATGTAATGTGAACTACATGTTAAATAAACGCTAACATCGTGAAAGTGCATTCTGAATACAGACATAACGTTGGGCATTGTGCATTAAAAGCGACGTATCAATATCCGCGATTTCTTACCACTCATAAAATTATAGATGACAGGATTCACTGCGCTGTTGAAGTAACAAAGCCAATGGGCAATTAGGCTAATGGCGATCGTCCATTGATTCGATGGTAACGCCATAGTACATCTAAAACAAATTTATATTAATAATATATCTTATATTTATAATGACGTAATATAAATGGAAAAATAAGAATGAAATCCTTCCCAGTACGCAGTACAGGCGGAAGTTTCTTAGATAAAATCAAGTTCATAAAATGAAATAAAATTGAACTTAAGAAAAGGCTCTAAAGATTAAATCACAAAAAATTAATAATAATAATGCTAATGAGAGCTAATATAAATTAGTCATATATTATATAATAAAACGTATATATGCGTTTTATTACATATAATTGATTGTGATTCTCATGGGTATTATTATTAATTTCTTTTGTGATTTATAAAATTATTAATTAATAAGCTGAAACGAATTCTTAATACTTAATTAGTAGACTAGAATAAATCAATGTTAATAATACGATAAGATAATTTACAGTAAAAATGATATAACGAATTCGATATAATTCGAAAGAAATTGATTTGAAAATATATTCTCAATTATAAAAGGTATTATCGCAAGTATTAAATGTTAGACATATTAATAAAAATTAATATTTTTTATTAATATTTTTTATTTCATATTTCTTTTCGTTTGAAAAAAATTATTCTAGAATAATTTTTATAATTCTTATAGTTTTAAAATTTAATTTAATTTGCGTATATAATGTATCATCAGCATTATATTTGTCGCCTGATTGGCAATGTATGTCGTGAACATCAATCAATATATCAATCGCTTATATCAATTCTATATTTTCAATATGAATAAAAAATAGAGATAATTGTTATCACAATAATTATAACCTATATTGTAATAATCGTAGAGACAAAAAATAATTTCTACTTATGTAAGTTTATATAATCTTTATAACAATAAAATTTCTTTTTAGCTTCTCAAGGCAAAATGTAAATTTTATTTATAGATGATATTAATTATAAGGTGATAGCACAATATAAATTATTTATATTGAATATTAAATTGAATAATGAGCGAAGATTATTTCGTTATTATGTCCAGATCATTTTTACATACAAAATGATAGCATATGTTGTTATATTTAATACATTTAATAATTTTGTATTCAGTTTTATTATTGCTTTTTTTTATTTCTCAAAATGAAATAGCATTCAGGTCAACTCATTTGTCTAACATTATTTTTCTTTTCTTTGTATAAGAAGAATAAGATCTTTTCAGATCGTTCTGGTATAACGGAAGTTTGAGAATTTATCACTAGATGGCCATTATTTGAACGATCATTCTTCGATTCGGTTTTTAGAAAATAATCGCGACATTTTTATTAACAACACATAGAATGTTTCATGTCTAAATAAATATTTCATGAAAATGTTATATTTAATCGCAGTAGAGTCGCTTAAGTCATTCGAAACATCGAAAAAAAAATTCGCTAATTTCTCGCATACGCTCCGATATTGACAAATTCTGTTTATATAGCGATTGGAAAACGATGACTTTCGGAAGCGTGTGGGATGACACAACTAAGCATCGATCGTTATGTAGATCACTATGTGGCAGATCTGTTCAGTTAGTGTTATCATATGTCGTCTTGAGCTTTTCAGATCATCCGATAAGCTTCTTGATCAGATTCCCGATTGCGCATGCAACTTCGTTTTAAGATCACGGATTTGCACGCCTGCACGGTCGAATCTTCATTCCTCATAGTACCGCGATTTCCAAATTTGGGGGGTAATCGATTTGGTCAGAGGTAATTTATCGCTTCCACATGCAGGCACTGCTGATGGCGGTACGCCATCTTTTTTTGTTCTTAGAATTTTTTGCAATTACAAATTTTTTTTCCCTAATTTTCATGTATTAATAAATTCTTTGATTAATTTAAAATCACTTTTTAATAAAAAAATCTGATTGAATTAAGCTATAAGCGATTGAGAATAGAAAGTAACAAAAACTTGTTTCACATTTAATAGAATTATTTTAATAGATTGGTAATATATATATAT
>NW_017259295.1:370981-372523 GCF_001594045.1 Atta colombica
ATTGTCAATTTATAAATGAAAAATGACATTACTTTGGAAGAAGACTCGTATAGCTTATCTGTGATAAAAGAACATGGAAAGTTAACCAAGTACGGTACGAAAATAATTTGCGATATATTGGAAAAAAAGTCTTAGTAAAACATCAGCTGTTCCAGAAAATTGGAAATGTTATAAGTTCTCGATCATCATATATATATATATATTATTTCTATTCGTTTTTGTGTCACAATTCGTATCAGATTTAAACAGAATTTCATGAGATTAAATACACTCAAAATGTTCCAAAAGGATGCGATAATTATCTTTTGATTTTTAATGCCTAATTTAATTTAACGCTCGTAATATAGCATTTAATTTTATGATAACGTTTTGTAAATTTAATAAAATTGATGGAATGGAATATATTACACCTACCGAGCTTACTGTTTAAAGTCGTTTTATATAAAAATACTCTTAACATAATATTAATGCAGTTTTCACTTTGTCAGGTGATATCGATCATTCGACAGTGATATCAAAGTTTAATGAATATAAAGTATTTGATTTTAACATTTGAAATATTTCTGCGTTAACGAAAATTACGTGCAATATATTAAACATTGTTACCATAATGTGCTATGCAGAACACAATGTCGTGAGACACACCTTAAAATAGAGAGCAAGTGTACAGGAAAGAAACATATCGAGAATGTGATGACTACGGCGACTAACATCTTCGCCGCTTTCCGTCGAGATCTCAGTTGACCCTCCGGGTTTCCACCTCCCGACAATGGAATCTCAGTTGAACGACAGATTCTGGTAGACACTATAAATTATTACAAATTGATTAATTTATTGATGATTTTATTTCTAACAAATCGAAACAAGGCATTTTGTTACAAAAGATGGTGTCTTTTCTTAGGATCATCTTTCTGCTTCGATAAGAAATATTCGATTAAAGCTGTCTAGAAGTTTAATTAAATATTTTAATAATATACGGCATATGCAATTATTTTCAATCTAAATGTCAATATTGTATTTATTTTTGAACAGTGTTTTGATTAATTTTAAAATAAATTTTTCGCGAAACAAATTGACAAAGATTTATTGAGAATTCTTGCTCGAAAATAAAAAAGTAAAACAAAAACTATTATATAACATATAAGTTAACTACTACTTTATTATAATCTACTTTATTAATCTTTATGCAATAATAAAATTTTTTCAATTTCTAACTAAAATTTATTTATAACTTAAATTTCTAATTCTAAACTATATATTACATTTTATTTCGTTTTAATTAATTTTTTTTTATAAAATTTATTTTATAAAAAACTAAACAGTATGACGTATCGACAGGCCATTTCCCATCGTTTAGATTGGATAATTCAGACTGTTTTATTTCAAAAGGGGAAATGCAAAATAAGCAGCTTGTATTATAATCTAGGGATATAATATAGTTTCAATTTCAGTTATAGATTGATTTTATTATCAGTATAGATAACGTGACGAGTATATTGAATCTAGAAAGGAAATTTTTATTTAGACATCCCATTTATCGTA